>NC_134687.1:288283863-288561363 GCF_050947455.1 Rhinoderma darwinii | reverse complement strand
TACGCGCGTGATTCGCGCAACAGCAGTAAAAAGTATGAATGAAAACAGAAAAGCACCACGTGCTTTTCTGTTTACAAACATACAAACAGTGTCATAATGATGGCGGCTGCGCGAAAATCACACAGCCACGTATCATACGGGGATGACACACGGAGCTGTCATGTACCTTTTGCGCGCACAAAACGACGTGTTTTTTGCACAAGCAAAAGGCACACGCTCGTGTATTCCGACCTCAGACAGTGTGCAGGGAGGGAGCCGTCTGCCTGCAATCTGTAATTAGAGCAGGGAAGGACCATGTGACCATAGAGGGGCGTGGCAGTATGCAAATAGCTGAGATGCTTTGGAGGAAGGGGGAGGATGCAACTGTCTCCTCAGATGCAGCCGGGGATCATGGGTATGGTGGGTTACAAGACAGGAAACAGCCAGTAAGGGATGTAAACAAACAGCAAGGGATGTAAACAAACAGAAAAAGCAGCAGTGACGATGGAAATCAAACAGAAACTGGTTAGAAGTTTAATAGGGGGTATTAGGGAGGGCAAATCAAGGATGGGGGACATTTTTTAGAAAAATTTTTCTGGACAACCCCTTTAAAAGAGGCATGGACTCGCGGGACAGGGATGTAATATTACCACTTTACAAAGCATTAGTGAGGCCTCATCTAGAATATGCAGTTCAGTTCTGGGCTCCAGCTCATAGAAAGGATGCCCTGGAGTTAGAAAAAATACAAAGAGCAACGAAGCTAATAAGGGGCATGGAGAATCTAAGTTATGAGGAAAGATTAAAAGAATTAAACCTATTTAACCTTGAAAAAAGACGACTAAGGGGGGACATGATTAACTTATATAAATATATGAATGGCACGTACAAAAAATATGGTGAAATCCTGTTCCATGTAAAACCCCCTCAAAAAACAAGGGGGCACTCCCTCCGTCTGGAAAAAGAAAGGTTCAATCTGCAGAGGCGACAAGCCTTCTTTACTGTGAGAACTGTGAATCTATAGAATAGTCTTCCGCAGGACCTGGTCACAGCAGGGACAGTAGATAGCTTTAAAAAAGGGTTAGATAATTTCCTAGAACAAAAAAATATTAGCTCCTATGTGAAGAAAATTTTTTACTTCCCCTTTCCCATCCCTTGGTTGAACTTGATGGACATGTGTATTTGTTCAACTGTACAAACTATGTAACTATGTATGTAACCGCGCACTATGGCACTGGCACTGGCACCTGGCACTATGGTAGGCGCAGCTGTCAAATACCTCGTTAAGGAGTATTCCAGTTACATGCGCATTGCCGCTCCATTTATTCTCTATGGGAGCGCTGGAGATAGCCGAGTGCAGTGTTCGGCTTTTTCCAGCGCTGCCATAGAGAATGAATAGGAAGTAAGTTGTTGTAATTTGCAAAATCGTGCTAAAGGGTGTATTAATTCATGTGCGCACGATTTTGCAGATAAAGGGACGGTTTACCTGCGTTAACATGCGGCCACTAACAGGCTGTTTGACAGCCGCACCAAACATTGTGCCGGTGCGGTTGTTAGCCACGTTGCGACAGTGTCAGGGCCGCTCCGTATGGCCTTACCCTTAAAGGCACTTGCTGAAATAGTAAATGAATCCTGGCTTTTCCTAAAGGCGTAAAAATTACTGAAAAAACAAAGCTGGTGTTAAACAATGCAAGGTGTACCTCTGTAGACATAAAACTCATGCATCTTACAACCAAGGCCGGCCTTAGGGGTGTGCGACCTGTGCCATTGCACAGGGCACATCGCTCCAGCAGGCGGAAGGGGACGCTACGCTGGCTCGCTTCCCCTACTTGTGTTTCAAAAGCGCCCAGGCCCGGCGACTCAGCAGCTGCCTTTCCGCCCGGGCGCTTCTTCTCTCAGTGGCGTCGCTACCGCTGTAGAAGCCATAGCGTATGCTAGCTGCGACATCGGGCACAAGGATGGGACGGGACCCCCCATGGCCGGCAGTGCCGCTGTGGCTGCTACAGCAGTAGCGACGCCACATTCAAGAATATCTGCGTCCTTAGGATGCAAATACTATTGAACACTACAGAAGAGCAGGAAGGTATCTCCCTGCTCTGCAATCTACTAGCGCCACTGTAGCTCCCTCAAGGGGCGTGATCACCGTGTGGCTGGGGATTCCGCTCCTGGACAGAGCTCTTGATGTCTCTGTCGATATATGGACAGTAACATCAGTGGCCACTCCTGAAGCGGAATCCCTGTCCACAGTGTTTGCCGCCGCTGTGACTGGGGATTCCACTCCAGGAGAAGCCCCTGACGTCACTGTCCATAAATGGACGTTAGGGGCTTCTACTGGAGTGGAATCTCCGATGCTGTGACCTACAAGGGGCTGTGTGGCACTACCTACAAGGGGGCTGTGTGGCACTACATACAAGGTGGCTGTATGGCACTATCTACAGGGGGCATCTCTGAGTGGCGGGCTAATGGTCATTTTAGTGAGTGGCGGGCTAATGGTCATTTTACTGTGAGTGGGGGTCTGATGGTCATTTTACTGTGAGTGAGGGGCTGATGGTCATTTTAATGTGAGTGGGGGCTGATGATTATTTTACTGTGAGTGGGGGGCTGATGGTCATTTTACTGTGAGTGGGGGGCTGATTGTCATTTTACTGTGCGTGGGGGGCTGATTTTTTTCCTGGGGTGCCTCGAGTCCGAAAAGGTTGGGAAACACTGTACTAGGCTACAGGATCATGCCGGCCTACTCAAGGATCCCGTCGTCGGCGTTGTGAAGCAGGAACGGGGCCTAGATTAGTACAATTTATTTGTTTGGGGGGCATTGTCCATAAGGGGGAGGTGGGGGGCTGTATGGCACTGTCTACATGGGGGAGGTGGGGGATTATTGCACTGTCTTTAGGGATGCTGTATGGCACAATCTACAGGGGCGCACTATCCACAAAGGGGGGCTGTGTGTGGCAGCCAGGGAGCGGGGCATTACATTGTGTGGAGGCCACTAAGCGGACATTATACTATGTAGGGGCACTACAGGGGGCAATATACTGTGTGGCACATAGGGGGCATCATACTGTGTGGGCACAATTATAGGACAAAATACTGTGTTCTTGAAGGAATTATAAAATATTATATTATTAAATATTATTGTTATACTGTATGGGGGCACTAAAGGGGCATTATACTGTGGGGGGCTGTATTTTTTTTATGGAGCATTTTTTTATGGTGGGGTGGGGCGCCGAAGGATAATTTTGCACGGTTCGCCATCTATCCTAAGGCCGGCCCTGCTTATAACACTATCGATAAACCTCCCCATTGTTTTAATTGTTGATGAGTCATTATGGTCTTTGGTTATTCTAACCGAAAGCAGTATTTGGTTGGGGAGATTCACTATATGGTCGAAAGTATGTGGACACCCCACATATTGAGTTCAAGTGTTTCAGTCACACCCACTGAAAATAGGTGCATAAAATCAAGCGCACAATCATGCAATTTCCAAAGACAAACTGGTAGTAGTAGGGGTCGTACTGGCACTGCTATAGTCTGCCAGAAGTTAGTTTTTGAAATGTATTTTTGAGATCTGCGTAGTCAACTGTATGTGCTTTTATTGAGAAGTGGAAGCATCTAGGAGTGACAACAGCTCAGTCACGAAGGAGTAGACTATGCAAACTCACAGAGCATGACCAACGAGTGCTGAAGTACGTGGTGCTGAAAAATTGCCTATACTCTTGCTTCACTTATTATAGTTCCAAACTTCTTCTGGAAGTGACATCAGCACAAGAACTGTGCATCGGGAATGGGTTTCCATTGTCGAGCAGCTGCACACAAGCCTAAAGATCACCATGTGCAATGCCAAGCGTCACCACTGTACTCTGGAGTGAAAATGTGTTCTCTGGAGCGATGCATAACAGCATATAACATATGTGGTAGAATGCTACTTACTGTTGAAATGAATAGTGCCTGCTAGGGATGTCACGATACCAGAATTTGGACTTTGATACCGATACTTTGTTTAGTATTGCGATTTCGATACCAATTCGATACTTTGCCAACAGTAATAAAAAAAAAGTTGTTCCATTTTCTGATGTGAGGCGCGTGGTGTGATGATTAATTTAACCTCCACGTGCCGCACATTAATAGTAATTAACCCCATCATGTTTCTCAGTCATAATGGGTTATTATGTGAGGTACATGATGGGGTTAATTACTATTAATGTGAGGCACATGGAGGTTAAATTCATCACACCTCGTGCCCCACAATAAGTGAAAGAAAGCAGTTTTTATTTTATTTTTTTACAGCGTACACATCTTAAATGATGCAAAAAAATAGTTGTGCAGGTTATTACGGCCGCGCCAATACTGAATGTGTATATTTTATGTATTGAGACTTATTTTAATATTTATTGTAAAAAAGATGTATGTGTATTTTTTTAATTTAACATTACTTTATGTTTTTACTTTATTTTATAAACGTTAATGTACTGGCATATATCTATATTCCAGTACATTAGCCTGTGTACAGATAGTACACAGGCTGTTGTTAGGACATACCTAAGTATGCCCTAACAACAGGAAATATGGTAGGACAGCCCTGGGGTCCTTCAATGGACCCTGGGCTGTCAGCCCATATATGGTATGTCCCTCAATCGCGTCACAGGAATTTCCTGTGACGCGATCCAAGGGGCATCCCCCTTCTCATTTTCCCCTGATTGCTGCAGTCCGCTGTGATCGCAGCATTCATGGGAATAACGGCGGAGATGAGAGGTTTCTCTGATCTCCGCCAGCGGGGCTGCGGCTGTGTAACACAGTCATTGCCCCGCTCCTGACAGGAAGTGCGCGTGCGTTCAGGATGAGGAGATTCGGCCGGCGCTGCACTAATGAGCGGCGGTTCAGGCACTGAAGACAGAACATGGGGGTGTTTTGTAGTGCGCCCGCCATGTTCTGTCTTCAGTGCCACCGCTCATTAGTGCAGCGCTGGCCACATCACATCATCCTGACCCCGCTCACTTGTTGTCAGGACTCAGGAGCGCAGCAATGGCTGTATTACACAGCCGCAGCCTCGCTCTCATACATTCATGTGTTACAATGCTAAGCTGTGCGGTCGCACAGCTAAGTATCGAACAGTTTGGGGATGCAGAGTATCAAAACAGTATCAAAGTTTCGATGCATCGTGCATACCTAGTGCCTACGTTAAAACTTGGAGGAGGGATAATGGTATGGGGCTATTTTTCATAATTTGGGCTAAGCCCCTTATTTCCAGTGAAGGGTACATTCTAGTCAATTGTATGCGTCTAACTTTTTGGCAACAGTTTGGTGAAGGCCCTTTCCTGTTCCAGCAGGGCTGTGCCCCTGTGCAAGTGAGGTCCATAAAGACATGGTTTGACGAGTTTAGTCTGGAAGAACTCGCGTCCAAACTCATGTTGATGGAAGGTAAGGTCCAGGCTTTCCATTCATTTTAACAATCTGTGTGGTATTCAGAGCTACATTTATTAGAAAGGTTACCAAGTGGTTAACGTTACTAGTGGCTACACATTATAAAATGTTAGTTGAGACAAGGTAAAGCAGTTGAAGAGTCTAAGTGTTAAAGGGGTTTTCCACTACCGGACAACTGATGACCCATCCACCGGATAGGTGCCTGCGGGCACCGGATGTTATTGCACAGTATGCCGTGTACAGAGCCGGAAGCAGTTGGCACCGGTCACTGCATAGCGGCCGTGCTGCAGAACTGCAGCTTTGCTCCTATTCACTTGTAAGGGAGCAGAGCTGCTCGGCCGCTATTCTGTGACCAGAGCCATTTGCTTCCGGCATGGACGTCCGGTGCCCGGATACGGCCAGAGCAGCTGATCGGACCCGCACCGATCATTCACTGATGACCTATCCGGTGGATAGGTCATCAGTTGTCCGGTAGTAGACAACCCTTAATCTCTGTAAACTTTAAGTTGTGACTATTTGCAGTGTTCTTCGTGCTAGAAATATATATGTAGTCATAATTTTTTGTCTCTTTTATACACGCTAAAGATGTTGTTTGATTTGTGTTGTAAACATGTGTTAACTGCAGATATTTAAACAATAATCACATCACACAAGGCTACTCTTGGATAAATTTATTTCATAATTTTTTATATAAACAGTTAATTGTTGAATAATTTACACTCCGCACGTTTCCTTTTAATAGTCAAAGATATTTTCTGTACATGACGGTTTTAGCTCTAATATGAAAACATTGAAAAAATAAACCGCTTTTTTTTTTCATTTTCTATTTATGATTTTTTTTTTTTTTACTTTTCTTATATTGAATTATAATTCTTTACGTCTAGGATTTTTTTTTTTCAATTTCCTTTTCATAAACCATGGCACATAGATATACTTTTTTTTTTTTTTTTTGATCCTTACATTGAATTTTAACTGCTCCCCTACCAGAGAAAGAGGTTAGACCTGATGCCTCTGGCAGTTTAGGAAAAGTTAAAATGAGGTATTTGATGACGGTAGGTCAGGAGGGAAATAGGATAAAAAAAAAAAAAAAAGGATTTTTCAGGGTTTAAGCACAAACAAGCAGCAAACAAAATAAACCCATTTACTACAGAAGTAGTGAAAAGGATAAACAAAGTGACGTTACAATAAGTGATTGGCAGGAACATTGCAGATCTAGGCCGGTTTCACATAATTGTAATGCAACCGCATTTTAGCATGTGCATTACAGCAGTATTATAGGGACATCTCGTGGTTCCAATGAACAGGATTTTATTGTGACTAACTTTGGTTCAGAAGAACCACGGAGGTCCTTAATATGGATGCTAACATGCAGCCTAGTGAAACTAGCCTTAGGGTATGTTCACACGCAAACTCAAAAACGTCTGAAAATTTTTCAGACGTTTTTTAAGCGTTTTTTACGGACGTTATCAACCAAGTCAATGAAAATCGGCTCCAAAAACATCCCAAGAAGTGTCCTGCACTTCTTTTTCGCTGCCGTTTTTTTACACAGCGGTTTTTCAAAACGGCCACGTAAAAAAACGGCCCATCGGAACAGAACGCCGTTTTCCCATTGAAAACAAGGGGCAGATGTTTGGAGGAGTTCTGCTTCCGATTTTTCGGCCGTTTACGGGCTTTTACACCCACGAAAAAAAGCCAAAAATAGCCTGTGTGAATATACCCTTAGGGTAACCAATTCCAAGTCAAATGCTACAGGCCTTTGGCATGGAAACGTTTCAATAAAAAATAAAAAAATCAATGCCTAATTTACATAGATCACATTAATAGTAATTTAAGATGCAGAATTAAGAAGGCAGTGAGTGAGATGAGGCCAAAAGCCAATATTCACAAGACAAATTCCTAGTTAAGACTGTTCATATCTGCGTAAGGGCTCCGTTCCGACGGAGCTTTCCGTGGGAACGGAGCCCTGACTGACACAAACGGAAACCAAAAGGTGTGTCAGTCAGGACTCCGTTCCGGAACGTCAGAGCGGAGCCCTGACGCAGATGTGAACGAAGCCTAACATCCAAGAATTGTAAATTACATTAGAGAGTCCCCGGTTTATGGGTACTTAGACTGATAGCAGCACACAGATAAATAGTAGTGATGATTCAGTGAAGCACAATGAGAATTGAACCAAAGGAAACTCTTGGGAGATTAGAGCTACATCCACACTAGGTCGTTCTACCCCACATCTTTGTTCTCCTGGTTTTTTTAGGTTAAACATATTTAATAAAAAAAAAAAGTTTAAAAATATGTATTATGCAAAAAAAAAAGTGTGCTTGCCCCCTAATAAAAGCGCTTACGAGAAAGGCTATCTCCTACTGTATATTTATGTCTGAAAATATTTTGTTTCTAGAAATTAACCTGTATTTTAAACATTTTCACTCCATGATATAACACAATGTACAGTGCCAAAGATGATTATTCAAAAATCATCCTTGGCACAGTGCATTGTGGTACTTTTAAAAAAAGCCAGTGAACAGAGGCATCAATGCTCGAACGATGTAATGTGAATTAAGCCTATAGTGTACCACAGACATTAAATTAGAGATCAACAGATGCCACCAAAATTGCCTTAAACTGCCAACAAATGCCTAATGTCTATGGCCACTTTAATGCTGGGCACATACAATTTAATGTCACAATAATGGCATGGGTGTAGCTCAGGGGATCTGTCCACCTGGAAACATATATTTAATTCGACCATTGAAGTGGTCATCTAGGATGCTTGAGGCTCACTGATCACTTTGTGAGAGAAGCCAAAGGGGTCACACATTTGGTCGCTTGGCAGATCTTCTCCGGAAACATAAAAAAAATAAAACTAAAAATACAAAAAAAAGGACATAACCTATGAGACGCAAAGTGAAATTAAATTAGTTTAACCCTAATATGATCTGGTCTGCATGGGATATAAAGTATTATTTATTAGGTAGTATACATCCATTTTGGAAATAAAAATTCATAACATATACTTCTCTTTCTGCCCAAACACTATCTAGGTCTAATCTAAGTCTAACATAGTTATCCTCAAAATCTCAGCAAATGAGGTCTGGACAACAGGAATCTACGCTTCACACCAATTGATCTAGTTAAAGTTCAATCTGCCAATAATATGCAGGAGGTGTCCCTGCTCACATTTTAAGACCAAATCCCTTTAAAAACTTTTGGTTTAGTGGCACCTCCCCTTAAATAATGTAACTCTTTTTCCTGCAACAGACCGTCAAAAGAAGTAAATTTTATGTCCGTGGTGGAAGATTCGTGTAAGGCCCCATGCACACGCCTGTGACCATAATCTCGGGCCGTGATTGCGTGCAGGGCAGGCCGTGGACAGCCTACTGCATTCTCGGCCCGTGCTCCTATACAAAGTATAACAGCCCGTAAAACACAATAGATAGTATATATCCTATATTTTGCGGTACACTTCTATGGCCCGGACACCGTCCCGTAAATAAACGGGAAGGTGTCCGTGGACAATAGAAGTGAATGGGTCCGTAATTGCGGTCTGTAATTACGGATGAATATTACGGTGTGCATGGGGTCTAAGGGAAAAATCGGAACATTTCTCATGAGGTGAATCTATAAATACAAATAATTGTCAGAAAGGGGAAACAGTTAATTAAATCATAATGTTGAATTGGAGATTATTCTGGTGGTTAAAAGGAGTTATCCGACGGCAGGCAAAAAACAAAACAAAGAAACATCTACCCAACACCTAGAACCTTGCTTCCCAATGTAATTTTCAACTTAAAAAAAGAAATTAATATGTTCGTACCATTACATCCATATCGCTCCCCATACGCTGCATTGCTGCCTGGTTGTAGGCTGGACTGCACGCTGTTCTTTCGGTCTTTTCCTACATGTCCCATCATGCTTTGCTGTCCTCTCTGCACACTAATCACCGCCCACCACATCCCTCTGCCCGTCGTCCTGAATTGCTCCGCCCCTAGTCCGCCTAGAACTTCCCACGTCAGTCACTTAGTGAATAATACCCTTCACAGGCGCAATTCTAGATTTCTGAAGGGGGCTGGCAAAGTTAACGATCAGCACTAGCCCCTTTTGGTCACATGTTGAATGATGCGCCGACACAAAGTGAAGTAGGAAGAAGTCCGAGCTTATGTGTAACGGTGTCGGCGCGTCATCAAGAACAAGTGAACTACAGAATGAAATGATCACATGAATGGTGATCCAAAAATAAAAAAACAAGTACATTGAGAAGCATGTTTATATGTAGTGAGGAACTGATTTAGACTATGTTTATATTGTTCGGATAACCCCTTTAATGGAACACTGCAGTCAAAACTGATAGACCGTGTTATGCCTAGTACAAGGCATGAAGGGGCATGATACAAGGATTCAAAAGACACCAAAGAGAGTATCCCCAAATCATGCACTAGCCCTCAGGCTCTGCACTAGTAAGAACACAGTCTATCAGTTTTGCCTGGAATGTTTCTTTAACAGGGATACAAGGATTTTACATGAAAAAATTCTGACATGAATATTAATCATACAGTGCACTCCTTTGGAAAGAACATAGCCTAGAGTCACCTTTCCACAATGTTAGGAGCGAAGAAAAGGCCCGGTTCAACAGTTAAGGCCTATAACTTGAGGCAACACAACACCAGAAAAGGTATTTTAACCTACTTTGCCAAAATATGTAATTTGAGCAATAAATGGGTCAAATCAGCCAAGTGCCTTACTTTCAGAGCATATCGGGACTACGTCTAAGTAGAGGGAACCGTGGCTTCACTAAAGAAAAATACACAATTAGCAACAACTTGTTGAAATTTTAATTAAAGATCCAAGAGGTAATCTGTTTTTTTTTCTATTTTCTCTATTTTTCCATTTGATAATACACTATTATCAACCGCCGCAAATATTTCTTAAAAATAATTATAATTACATTCACATTAATTATACCGCAACAACACAAACGCACTTGCAAGAAAGACGCTCCCGTGTACCACATGCAATCAATTAAAAAGCAGCAGTACTGTGAAGGAGAAGCTCGTCTCACCCATTACCATAATATTGTGGATTATAACATACAACATTAAAAAAAAAAAAAAAAACAGCCAATGCGTTAAACATTTCAAAGAGTGCTCACTGGTTAGCTAAAAACTTTATCTCGGCTGGCTTGCAAAAAAAATAAAAATATATATATATATATAAAAAAAATGCATAAAGTTGATATGGCCAAATGAGTGTTTAATGTCATTACTGGTGTCTTTAAAAAAATAATAAAAAAAAGTTATATCTATATCTGCACTATAGTAGATTGGCTTTGGCAAAGACTACTCCTTTCAATTGAGACATCAGAATTTCGTGCCTAAATTATTTCATGTTCTTGCCCTTCAACCCTGATGCACTCACAGATCTATGTAGATCTCAAAAAGATACACAGCATGTAGTCATGAAAAAACATAAAGAGAAAAAAAATAAAAACTAAAAAACATACCATCTTCCTAATAAAACAATAACAAAAATAAGGAACCAATTTCTCATTTACAGCTAATGTTACTTTGTACTTCAAACATGTATTTAGATTGTAACATGTATCTTATTTTAATTAAACTCCCATAAAGTAGCAAAATAGTTAAAACTGCTACCACTGGCGCTTCTAGTTTCTGAGACACATTAAAGAGGGTGCTTGCCATATTTGTAAAGTTAGCAGGACTACCTAGACAGTCCCGAGGTTTTAGAATTCTACCGGCAAGTATAACTGGGGAATTCAGTCTGAGTGTACATACACAGAGCCAGGAAGGGTTGGAGAGAACAGATTAGGAGTGAACATACACAGAGCCAGGAAGGGTTGGAGAGCACAGATTGGGAGTGAACATACACAGAGCCAGGAGGGGTTGGAGAGCACAGATTAGAAGTGAACATACACAGAGCCAGGAAGGGTTGGAGAGCACAGATTGGGAGTGAACATATACAGAGCCAGGAGGGGTTGGAGAGCACAGATTAGGAGTGAACATACGCAGAGCCAGGAAGGGTTGGAGAGCACAGATTGGGAGTGAACATACACAGAGACAGGAGGGGTTGGAGAGCACAGATTAGGAGTGAACATACACAGAGCCAGGAGGGGTTGGAGAGCACAGATTAGAAGTGAACATACACAGAGCCAGGAAGGGTTGGAGAGCACAGATTGGGAGTGAACATATACAGAGCCAGGAGGGGTTGGAGAGCACAGATTAGGAGTGAACATACGCAGAGCCAGGAAGGGTTGGAGAGCACAGATTGGGAGTGAACATACACAGAGACAGGAGGGGTTGGAGAGCACAGATTAGGAGTGAACATACACAGAGCCAGGAAGGGTTGGAGAGAACCGATTAGGAGTGAACATACACAGAGCCAGGAGGGGTTGGAGAGCACAGATTAGAAGTGAACATACACAGAGCCAGGAAGGGTTGGAGAGCACAGATTGGGAGTGAACATACACAGAGCCAGGAGGGGTTGGAGAGCACAGATTAGGAGTGAACATACGCAGAGCCAGGAAGGGTTGGAGAGCACAGATTGGGAGTGAACATACACAGAGACATGATGGGTTGGAGAGCACAGATTAGGAGTGAACATACACAGAGCCAGGAAGGGTTGGAGAGCACAGATTAGGAGTGAAAATACACAGAGCCAGGAAGGGTTGGAGAGCACAGATTAGGAGTGAACATACACAGAGCCAGGAAGGGTTGGAGAGCACAGATTGGGAGTGAACATACACAGAGCCAGGAAGGGTTGGAGAGCACAGATTGGCAGAAATACTTTACTTCCCTGTTAATGTTTTGCTGAATGCTGCACTGAGACCCTCAGTAATTGAGTCACCTTTATAAAGGAACTGCTGATCGTTTTATGATAAAATAATCCTGGACTACTCACTTGAGCTATTTGATTTAAAGGGTAACTAAATGTTCAACAAACTTGTGACACGTCATAGTGACATGTCAGAAGTTTTTATTGGTGGGGGTCCGAGCAATGAGACCCCCACCAATTGCTAAAACGAATCGACAGAAGTGCTGTAAATCGACGTAGCAGTGTACAGGCTTTCCTAGAAAGTCTATGAGCCCGTACACCTCTACATCAGCTTTCCGGAAAAAGCCAAAACAGAAACTAAGTGGATCAGTGGTCACCCGAGTGCTTCTGCAGCATCATTTTAGCGATTGGTGGGAGTCTCAGTGCTCGGCCCCCCAGCAATTAAAATGCCTGACATGTCACTATGACATATCAGAAGTTTGATGAACGTTTGGTTACCATTTAAAGCAACATCATCCTAACAGAGCACTTAGTATCTACTTATGCATAGCCAATTCATAACCCTATAGCGTACACGCCTCAAACTGTTTAAAAGCACTGCAATTCTTGTAGGATGTAATCATCATAGTGGTTCCAAGGTATCTCGCAACTGATGTACTATTTCAGAGAAGTAAGACTTGAGATATATATATATATATATATATATATATATATATTTATTTTGTTACAGTAATGCTTGTGCAATGGACATAAAATGTACTTGTGATATCAATCATTTGGATTGTGATTCATGGAAATCTGACTATTGACAATTTTAAGGACTTATTTTTGGAAAAGCATAATTGTGTCTAAACATTCAAAAGCCTAGCAAACTAAATCATATATTGCAATGTTCATGAACCCCTTAAGCACCCCCTCCCCCCAGAAATGCTAAAAATCTTTGACAATATCTTAAACAAAGCACCATTGAACCTTAAATAATAATTTGTGTAATTTCTAGGTTTAGAGTTCCTTTAAACACCATCTCTCAGTGTTTACCAACATCTTTTAAGACTGCAGGAACATTTTTAATAAACTTACAATTAGTAGTAGTAAATTCCCTAAACTGTTAAATGATTATTTCCAAATGCACAAGACTATCTTGCAATTGGATTTTGCCCAGTACCTCCTATATTAGGGGTCAAGTCTTTGGGGTCATGGCAAAAGCCCACAACTAGTGTGGTAATTATTAGTAAGCAGCTGCAAAAGTAAAGCGAAGGACCAGAGCGGTTTGCCTCCTTCCCCACTTTAACAATAAAAACTGCAAACATTTTTACCCAAGACTCTTAAGGGGACCAGGAGTAACTTGTTCCGTCACAGAGAAAACTACAAATTTAACCAACCACCAAGAAGATTAAGTAATAAAAACTGGGGTCACTTGCCATATTCAGCAGAAACCAGACACACGCCTAAAAAAATGCATTTGCAAATATCGGAATATACTGGTTCATACTGGCGAACAAAAGCAAGGTAATCTCCACTGGCCAAAAAACAAAAGCAACAACAAAATAAACAAACAAGCTATAAACTACATATAACCTATATCTGAGGGGATTTGCAATGTACAGAGAGAACATTTTTATCATCAAACTAAATCAATACATAGATTTTCAAATAATTAGCAATTTACAAACTTATAACTGAAATGTTTAAAGTTATTAATCTATACAGGAAACGTAATCTATAAGATTGCCAAATCTTACAAGGTGTTGCATGCTGGAGTGCTCAAAGCCTAGACTAATTCTTTCAACCATTTTAGTCCCGCCAAGTACAGGGTCATTGTGAAAAAACTTGAGGTGCTTTAATAAATACCCTTGTCTTCCAGCACAACAGGGGTTAACTTTATCGATGTATAATATACTGAGGTAGATAGTGTGCCAACACAAACACAGATTAAAAATAAAATTAAAATCACTACTCCAGCTCCTCACATTTATTAATAAAAAAATGTACATGCACTTTGTCTGTGTGTGTGTATATATATATATATATAGACACATAGATACATACACATATACACACACATATATATATATATATATACACACACACACAGATATTTGTTTTTTTACTATCAAGCTAATTAAGTGTCTGTACAGTGATCTTCATTATATTAAAATAAATACAATTTTCTCTTAAGAAAAATCTGTTGAATTACAAAAAGTAACCTGACAATATATACTATTATTTCTGCCATTTCCACTAAACGTGTAGTGTGTTTTTTTTTTCTTTTTTTAAATTTTAATGTTATTTTTTTTTTAATGCAAGGGGTTTTATTTTATTTTTTAATTTAAACTTTCATTTTGATAGGGCGGGGGATAAATTCTTGACATAAATTACAGTTCAATGCATAATTTATAGGCACTGTAAAATAGGCTGAATGTTGCAATGAAACATTGGGACTTTTATTTGAAAATATTGCCAGACAGTAGTGGAAACAAACGTATTTTAAGATATAGGGTATAATTTAAGGCGCCCAGCTCAGTTTTAGCAAATTTGAATACTATCCCTTTAGTATTAACTGTAAGATTGTCCGATAGGCGACCTGTAAAGTATATCTGGCGCAAGGGGAAGTGTGGTAGTGTTAACACGGAACAGTTTGGGAATTATTTTTTGTAGTAGAAACTACATACCGTTATTCCTCAATGAGATTGTTAAAAGTCCCTATATAAAGTCAGGACAACAGTGTAGAAAAGGAGTAGGATATTATGGAAAAGCAGCATATCTGTGCCACTTACAGAAAGATTTGTCTCCTATTGCTGGACCAGTACAAACTAGTAATGGTCACTAGAAGTGATCCCTTATAGGGACCTGCCAAAAGATGGCCCATTCATTTCTGACTCTTCTAGCAATTGGGGTTTCTTAGTTCAACTTCATTTCATGGTGAAGTTCAATTCCTTCCGTAAATTTCCACAAGGAAAGTTAGACGGTGTATAGACTAAAGTACACGTATTTGGCTAAAGAAAAAAATTCAGTCATATGACATAAATGATAAGGTAAGGTTATACAAAGCAAGGTATTATAAAGTTGTAGGGGGTTTTATGGACCTACAGAGTCCTGTATATGGTCATGTAGCAGCGATCATAAGAACAGAATGAGTAATAATAAGGAAATATACAGAGAGTATCATAGACGTTAAATACATGCAAAAAGAGAAACATCTTGGGGAGAAGTATAACTTAGGGAGAGGAACTCAATCAATAAGGGGAGTTTATTGAATTGAGCAAAATGCCATGAAGAGGGTAACACCAGATTCAGGTGCAAGTCACTTGTTACACGTGAAGCACTACTAGAGACTATAACCAGAGATGTGGGAATTTAGGGGTACAAAGAGTGTCATTCTGATATACTGGAAATATCGGAGCTCTACTTTTAGCACTGGTAATCTTATAGACCTCATATTTCATGTAGGGCGGCTGCTGATAAAACGTTAAGGTGACTTACACACAGAGTAGTAGTGAATTTGGCTGAAGTTACTAAACTTGGGCAGATATGAAAGTAAATGAATTATAGAGAATAAATTAGTTCAAACAATTTTCCTTTTGTCTCACAGTATACGGAGCGTAATGGAAAGCCTGATATATGCATCTCTTCTTGAATTACAACATTATGTGTGTTTAATCAAAAAAATTGCCAACAAATTCCAGCATGCCTAAAAAAACAATCACCGGGAACAGTTCAAAACTGTTTAATGTATTATGTAAAAATCTCTTACACAGGTATGTGTATGAAAAAAAAGGCAGAAGAAAAGTATATTCCAAAAATATATTTTGTGTTCTGTTCATAAATTTAGACTTTGAAATAATGTATAACCAATTATTAGATCTTGTGACAGGGAATTTTTACCATCAGATAAATAAATATCGCGTGTATATATATATATATATATATATATATATATATATATATATATATACACACTACTTGTAGTTCACACCAGACAAGAGACCTGATAGAAGAAGCTTTTGCACAAACCACAGGAGCTGGTTGTGACCAGTTACCGGTATAGATAAAACCTTACATTAATACGACATCAGTCTTTTGAAGTGGATTCTAATTTATGGGATAACTCAATTACTTTACCGAACCTTAGTTGCAGTTTGTGTAAATTAAAAAAAAATAAAAAAAATCTTAATATTGAGTAGATGAGCAATAAGATTGTGATGTAAATGAAAAGGAGATGGCAAGAGATTGCTCCTTTTTGGGTCTAATTTTGAATATATCTGACAAATGAATACCAACTATCCCAAAGGTTTGTTTAAGCTGTACAAACAAAAGTCACCCCAGAAACTTCCAGATTCTAGACCACAAGGTGAACAACTGGAAACCATACACATTTTCAGAGGAGGAACATGGGTATAGGTGCACAATTTATGCACCTCAAGTACAGGCTCAACAAGCGATATGTTTTCTGTAGGGGAAATTCAGCAGGTCAGGAAAATGACTAGAAGGCCGGGCCAACATATAAGTTACACAAACTTCACCATGTTCGATATTCCACGTGAGGTAAAACTGGCTGGTCTTTATCCGGAATATCTTCACTTCTTTCTGTAATTTATCTGAATTAGACACTCCCAATGTTCTCGACCTGGTTCAGATAGCTTCACTGAGGCTTAAATAACCTTAATCCATGAGAAATAAAGATAGAGCTTTAAATGTTGCCTTCTTTTAGAGTTTCAGTTTTATTACGTTTGGTGTGTGCCTTAATGTCATCCAAATGCTTTTACTTCTCTTCCACTTGTAATCATTGCACATGTTTACCTTGCTAGTATGAGAAGCCACTGGAAATAAATAGGCAATAAAGTGTAGGTGAAAAAATGGAGTTTCCTCCTGTTATGTCTGTTCACAGTTTCGCTTTCGCCCAATAGTCAGCCTGTCAAGTGAATAAAAAAAAAAAAAAGCAAAAACAAAAACTCACAAGACCATACAGTCATGAACCCAATGGGACGATGAAACATTCAAAACCTGAAGAGGGCATGGTGTTTTGATGTTCTAGCCATGGGTATAGTTCTGTCCTGAGATTTGACGGAGGATATTTTACTTTCAGAGGGTAGGCCTCTGTGTGTTAGGAAGGGCTGGACCGCGGGAGGGAGAGAATGCGTCCATTTTTCCTACTCCCGTTCATGTGGGTGTAGGGTATGTGTTCCTCATAGAGGTTCCCTCGCTGTCCCTCATCCCGTAATGAGCATAAAGATGGGTCTAGAGGGGTGCTTTCCATGTTTTCAAAATCAATCTCGAGGTCATCAGTCTCAGGTGGTTTATTTTCTTCACTGTAGTAGAAGGACATCTCATGGAAACTAGGATGCAGATCATCCTTTAGCATATGAATGATCTCCAAGAACGTGGGGCGCATCTTGGGATTATATTGCCAGCACATCTGCATCAGACTGTGCCTGTAAAACAGAAATACATTTAAGGAGTCACATTTAAAATAAAAAAACTAGTACATCTCATGTTTGTGCCATGGATATAATCAGAGTCTATTATTTATAGGTTACGAATGCTACATCCTGCTGCTTCGTGACAGCTTCATTACAGAGACCATTCCTTGAAGGGTTTTCTTGCCTTAGTACGCTTTTAAAAGGCAAGGGGCAAGAAAGCAACAAGGACTCTTCAGTGCAGCATTGGTTAAACTGTAATTTAAATTTCTGACCCAAGCAATGAGCATTTTGTATTATAACAGGCTGAGTGTTGAGGAATCAACCTCCACTTATGCCATCTAGCCGTAAATATAATTTGTTTAAAGAGATATACTGTTTCTTTAATAGCATGTCTTGAAACTTACAGTCTAGGGTGACAGTTTTCTGGCTGTTCCAGGGAACCCCCATCCATAACAAACTTGAGCACTTGCTCATTGGATAACCCCTGGTATGGCTGTTCAGCCAAGCTGGTTATTTCCCAGAGCACTACACCAAAGGACCTAAAAGAAAGGTAAATGGTTGCGACTATAAATGTCAACTTGCAATTTTGAATTAGGAAAAACAAGAAATTAGTCGATAATAAAGGTTTTCAACTTGTTCTCATACCAAAAGGAGGAGAATTGTTATCAATAATAACTAGAGACACTCTGTCACCATCGCCAGAGAACAAGATGTGTTGTGAGGCAGTATAATAAACCTTTCATTCAGGAGCATTCGAGGGCACAGTGGTTAGCACTGTTGCCTTGCAGCAATGGGGTCCTGGGTTGGAATCCAACCAAGAACAACATTTCATGGTCTTTATATGTTCTCCTCGTGTTAGCGTTGGTTTCCTCTGAATACATGTCTTCCTCCCACACACCCAAAAAACTAATGTCCCAATGGGTACAGGGACCAATGTGAGTGATGGCAATAACTGCACAGTGCTGTGAAATAGAGTTGCGCTATATACAGTGCATTTGGAAAGTCTTCAGACCCTTTCACATTTTGTTATTTGGAGGCCTTTTGACAAAAAAAAATATTTCACGTTTTTCCCCATCATCCTCCACTAAATACCCCATAATGACAAAGTGAAAAGAAAATGTAATAATTTCTTTGCAAATTTATGAAAAATAAAAAATTAGCATGGACATAAGTATTCACACCCTTTGCTAGGACACTTGAAATTTAGATCTCGGGGCCTCCAGTTTCTCTAAATCATTTTTTAAATGTTTCTACACCTTGATTGGAATCCACCTGTGGTAAATTCATTTGATTGGACATGATTTGGAAAGACACACCCCTGTCTATATAAGGTGTCACAGCTGACAATGCATATCAGAGAAAAAACCAAGTCATGAGATGTAAAGAACTGCCTGTAAAGCAAGGAGACAGGATTGTGTGGAGGTACCGATCTGGAGAAGGGTACAAAAAAAATTCTGCTCCACTGAAAGATCCCAAGAGCACAGTGGCCTCCATAATGCTTTAATGGAAGAAGTTTGGAACAACCAGGACTCTTCCTAGAGCTGGCTGGCCCACCAAACCAAGTAATCGGGGGAGAAGGGTCAAGGTAAGAGAGGTGACCAAGAACCCAATAGTCACTCCGGCTGAGCTCCAAAGATCCTGTGTGCAGATGGGAGAAACTTCCAGAAGGTCAACCATCACAGGAGGACTCTCAGACTGTGAGAAACAAGATTCTGTGTTCTGATGAAACCAAAATTGAACTTTTTGGCCTCAATTCTAAGCGTCATGTCTGGAGGAAAACAGGCAGTGCTCATCACCTGCCCAAAACCATCCCTACAGTGAAGCATGATGGTGGCGGTATCATGCTGTGGGGGTTGGGACAGGGAAACTGGTCAGGAATGAGGGAGAGATGAATGGAGCAAAGTACAGCGATATTCTTAATGAAAACCTGATCCAGAGTGCTCTGGACCTCAGACTGGGCCGAAGGTCCACCTTCCAACAAGACAATGACCCTAAACACCCAGCCAAGACAACACAGGAGTGGCTTAGGGACAATGCTGTGAATGTCCTTGAGTGGCCCAGCCAGAGCTCTGACTCGAACCCTCGAATATCTTTGGAGAGACCTGAAAATGACTGTCCACCGACAGTCCCCATCCAACCTGACAGAGCTTGAGAGGATCTGCAGAGAAGAATGGCTTAAAATCCCCAAATCCAGGCGTGCAAACCTTGTGGCATCATACCCAAGAAGACTGGAGGCTGGTATCGCTGCCAAAGGTGCTTCAACTAAGTACTGAGTAAAGGGTCTGAATACTTATATCAATGCAATATTTTAGTTTTTACTTTTTAATAAATTAGCAAAGATTACTAACATTCTGTTTTCACTTTGTCATTATGGGGTATTGAGTGCAAAATTATGGGAGAAAAAAGCATATTTTTTTATTTTAGCACAAGGCCTCAACATAACAAAAATGTGAAAAAATTTAAAGGGTCTGAAGACTTTCCAAATGCACTGTAAATGAAAAAAATAAATTCTCTTAACCCCTTCCTGACATCTGCCGTATATATACAGCACAGGTCGGGTGAAGGAGTATGGAGCGGGCTCACAGGCTGTATCTTACAGCCGACACTAAGTGGTTAGAAACAGGGGGCGGCCCCCGGTGACGTTGAATCGTGCCCCCACCCTCCCGATCATGGGGTGCCAATGCTTGGCAAGGTTGATGAAGGTCCCCAAGGTCCGTTATCCATGTACTCCGGCAGAGCTTCAAAGGAGACGGTCAGAATAATGATATACTGAAATACATTAGTATTGTAGTATATCATACAAGAGATCCAACAATCGCTGGTTTAAGTCCCCTAGGGGGACTAATAAAAAAAAGTTAAATATAGTTCCCATTTTCCCCCAAGCACAATGTAAATTAAAAAAAAAAAAATTTTACATAACTGGTATCGCTGCATTAGTAAAAGTCCAAACTATTACAACATAACACTATTCAAACCAAACAGTGAAAAAATGTATAATTTAAATACGCCAGAATTGCTGTTTTTTGGTCACTTAACCCTTTCAAGACCGAGCTCATTTTGACCTTCATGACCAGCCCCATTTTCTCAAATCTGACATGTGTCTCTTTATGTGGTAATAACTCCGGAATGCTTTTGCCTATCCAAGCGATTCTGAGATTGTTTTCTCGTGACATATTGTACTTTATATTAGTGGAAAAATGTGGTCAATAAATTCATTGCTTATTTGTGAAAAACACCAAAATTTAGAGAAAATTTGCAAAAATTATGATTTTTCTCATTTTAAATGTATCTGCTTGTAAAACAGATAGCAATACCACACAAAATAGTTACTATTTTATATACTCCATATGTCTACTTTATATTTGCATAGTTTTTTGAACATTATTTTATTTTTCTAGGACGTTACAACGTTTAGAACTTTAGCAGCAATTTCTCACATTTTCAAGAAAATTTCAAAAGGCCATTTTTACAGGGACCAGTTCAGTTCTGAAGTGGCTTTGAGGGCCTTATGTACTAGATAGACCCCATAAATCACCCCATATTAAAAACTGCACCCCTCAAAGTATTCAAAATAGCATTCAGAAAGTTTCTTAACCCATTAGGCGCTTCACAGGAATTAAAGCAAAGTAGAGGTGAAATTTACAAATTTTATTTTTTTTGCTGAAATTAATTTGTAATAAATTTTTTTCTGTAACACAGAAGGTTTTACCCGAGAAATGCAACTCAATATTTATTGCCCAGATTCTGCAGTTTTTAGAAATATCCCACATTATCTAGTGTGATAATGGACTGAAATACCGGCCTCAGAAGCAAAGGAGCACCTAGTGGATTTTGGGGCCTCCTTTTTTTAGAATATATTTTAGGCACCATGTCAGGTTTGAAGAGGTCTTGTGGTGCCAAAACAGTGGAAATCCCCCAAAAGTGAGACGGTTTTGGAAACTGCACCCCTCAAGGAATTTATCTAGGTGTATAGTTAGCATCTTGACCCCACAGGTATTTTGCTATATTTATTGGAGTTTGTCTGTGAAAGTGAAAATCTACTTTTTTTCTGAAAAAATATAAAAAAAAATTATATTTGCAAGGAATAAAGATTAAAAAGCACCCCAGAACTTGTAAAGCTACTTCTCCCGATTACGCCAATACCCCATATGTGGTACTAAACTGCTGTTTGGACCCACGGCAGAGCTCAGAAGTGAAGGAGCGCCATTTGGATTTTGAAGCGCAGATTTTGCTGGATTGGTTTTCAGTTCCATGTCGCGTTTGCAACGCCCTGGAGTAAGCAAAACCGTGGAATCCCCCCAAAACTGACCCCATTTTGAAGACTACACCCCTCAAGGAATTGTTCTAGGGGTATAGTTAGCATTTTGACCCCACAGTTTTTTTGCTGAATTTAGTGGAATTAGGCCGTGAAAATGAAAATCTACTTTTTTCTGAAAAAACATAGAAATGTTTAATTTTGACAATGAATAAAGGAGAAAAATTACCCCAAAATTTGTAAAGCAATTTGTCCTGATTACAGCAATACGCCATATGTGGTAATAAACTGCTGTTTGGACTCAGGAGGGAAGGAACAATATTTGGCTTTTGGAGCTCAAATTTAGCTGGAATGGTTTTCGGGTGTCATGTCGCATATGCAAAGCCCCTGAGGTACCAAAACAGTGGAAACCTCCCAAAAGTCCCTTTAGGGGACTGGAACGAGCGATCATTAGGTTGCTGGTACAATACACTGCAATACTAATGTATTGCAGTATAATGTCATTTTACAGGCTCCTGTAACAGCGCGATCGCTATTCCTGTCCATTAGTCCCGGGTGTCAGCAGTAATACACAGCTGACACCTGCAGAATATGGAGCGTGCACAGCGCATGAGCCCGCTCCATAAATAACCCCTCGCACCACGACATGCTATTAAGTCGTGGTGCGCCAAGGCGTTAATGCGCAGCGGATGGTGCAAAGTGAAAATTAAAATTTGACACTGATATGCCATTTTAATGCACAATATATTGCGCCCAGTTTGTGCCACTGAAGACAAATACCTCATACAATGTTGAGCGGGTTCTCCCGGATATAAAATGTCATATATGTGGACGTAAGCTGGTGTTTGGGCACTCTGTGGGGCTCAGAAGGGAGGGAACGCCATTTGGCTTTTGGAGCGCAGATTTTGCTTGGTAACTGTTCTGTTTGGTGTTTTGCTGGTATTTCAGTTTATAATGTGGGGGCATATGTAATCTGTGCAGAGTACATCAGGGCATAATAAGAGGGTATAATAATGGTGTAAATAAATAATAATCCGCAGATATGTGGCCAGTGTCGCACTGATAAATGGCGCCCGATCTTATCCGCTTTTGGAACACTCTGCACATTTTGCATCGCCATATTCTGTGAGCCAGAACTTTTTTATTTTTTCTCCAACGAGGGCTTATTTGTTGCGGGACAATCTGTACTTTTCATTGCTACCATTTTAGGGTACATGTGATTTTTTTAAATCACTTTTTATTCGATTTTTTTGGAAGCAAAGTGACAAAGAAACATAAATTCTGACAATGTTTTTTGTATTTTTTTACTGCGTATATAGGTATGTATATAGGTATGTAGGTATATAGGTATGTATATAGGTATGTATATAGGTTTTTTATGTTTTGTGGCGATTGCGCAATAAAATCACTTTGATAAAAGAATTTATTTTCTGTGTCCCCATATTCTGAGAGCCATAACGTTTTTATTTTTCCGTCAAAAAAGCGGTGTAAGGGCTTGTTTTTTGCGGGACGGGTTGTAGTTTTTATTGGTACTATTTTGGGGTACATGCGACTTTTTGATCACTTTTTATTCTATATTTTGGGAGGGTTGATAACCAAAAAAAAGTGATTCTGACTGTTTTTTAATTATTTTTTTTGCGGTGTTCACCGTGCGGGAAAAATAATATTATAGTTTTATAGTTTGGGTCGTTACGAATGCGGTGATACCAAATATGTGTACTTTTTTTTAACATTTTCATTTTTTTCCTATAATAAAAGACTTATTATAGGAAAAAAAGCATTCTTTTTTTATGTAACTTTTATAACTTGTTTTTACACTTTTATAAAACTTTTTTATTACTTTATTTTTCACTTTTTACTTGTTTTACTTGAAGACTGGCAGCACTGATCGCTGCTATAATACATTACACTACCTAGGTAGTGTAACGTATTATAAACTGTCAGTGTGACGCTGAGAGTCACACTGACAGGAAGCTTATGAGAACCAGCATCCGGCTGGTTCTCATAGGCTGCTGTGCATGGCAGACCTGGGGGCCGTTATATGGCCCCCGGTTCTGCCTTGTAACCGACTGCAGCACCAGCAATCGGTCCCCGGGAAAGTTTGTTGTAGCAACAAACTTTCCAGTTTGTTATAGCAACAAACTTTCCAGTTCGTTGCTACAACACACTTTCCCTGCGATCACATGACCGGGACCTGAACTAATCAGGTCCCGATCATATCTCCGGGACCAGAGGCAGGTGATAACAGCGCGATCCGGGTGTCAGCGCTACTCTGAGACACCCGGATCGCGCTTTTAACACCCACCGTGAATTCACGTCGGCGCTGCACAGAGCCCAGCAAATGCCGACGTGAATATACAGTGGGCGGTCGGGAAGCGGTTAATCTCCCACACAAAAAATAGAATAAAAAGTGATCAAGAAGCCCCAAAATTGTACCAGTAGAATCTACAGCCCGCCCCACAAAAAAAAAAAAAAAAAAGTTATGGCTCCCAGAATATGGCGACAAAATACAAATTTTATTTTTTAACAATCAGTTTTTTCCTTGTAAAAGTAGCAAAACATAAAAAAAAAAACTATATAATTTTGGAATCGCAGTAATCATATTGACCCACAGAATAAAGTTAACATGCCATTTTTACCGGACGGTGAACACTACAGCCCCCAAAATGTTTCTCAGTTTTCCACTACATTATATGGTACAATAAATAGTGCCATTAAAATCTTCAACTTGTCCTGCAAAAAACAAGCCCCCATACAGCTATATCGACGGGAAAATAAAAAAGTGCCATTTGGAAGGTGAGAAGGAAAAAAAACGTACGTGAAAATCCGAAAAAATGGCTGCAGAGGGAAGAGGATAAAAAACCCCTTCAACTAGTGAAAATAAAGTGATAACACTTAGTTTCACTGTAGCCAGTAAAAAGGTAGCCTTTTTGGCCACTGAATGTCAGCACCTGACGCTGCAAAATTTTAAAATGTTTAAAAAAATGGAAAATATGACAATATAAATAAATGACATAAAACAAATAGTTGGGGAAAAAAAGAAAATTAAAAATCATGTTCTGAAGATATTCTCAAAATAAGGCTTGAATTAGGTTTTTCAAAATGCTTAACCCCTTCCCGACATTTGACGTATCCATACGCCAAAGTCGGGTAGGGGAAGTATGGAGCGGGCTCACGGAGTGAACCCGCTCCATACGATGCGGGTGTCGGCTGTTTGTTACAGCCGACACTTCAGAGTAACGAGCGGCATCGCGCTCGATCCTGCTCGCTTAACTCGTTAAATGCTGCGGTCAATAACGACCGCAGCATTTAAAACGTTAGATAGAGGGGGCGACCCCTTCTAACAGCTCATTGCGCCCACCGCAACGCAATTGCTTAATAGTTGCCTGTCAGAATCATGATATACTGCAATACATTAGTATTAAATGAGTTAAATAAAGTTTTTTTTGTGTAAAAAAACAAAATTTCTATATTAAAAGTAAAAAAAAAAAAACCTTTTCCCATTTTCCCCTAGAGCATAGTAAAAAAATAACAAAATAAATATAATTGATATCGCCGCGTCCGTAAAAGTCTGAACTATTACAATATATCATTATTTAACCCGCACGGTGAACGCCGTAAAAAAATAATTTGTAAACGCCAGAATCTCTATTTTTTGGTCACCTGATCTCCCACAAAAAATGAAATAAAAAGTGGTATTATTAAAAACTACAGCTTATCCCGCAAAAAATAAGCCCTCATACCACTTAATCGACGGAAAAATAAAAAAGTTATGGCTCGGAATTTGGCGACACAAAATAAATTTTCTTTTTTACACTTGGGTTTTTACTTGTAAAAGTAGAAAAATATAGAAAAAACTATACATATTTGGTATCGCCGTAATCGTATTGACCCACAGAATAAAGTTAACACGTTGTTTTAATTTCACAGTGAATTCTGTAAAAACAAATAATTTTTTTCCCGTTTCCTAGTAAATTATATGGCAAAATAAATGGTGCTACGAAAAACTACAACTGGTCCTGCAAAAATCAAGCCCTCATAGTACTATATCGACGGAAAAATAAAGAAGTTATGGCTTTTGGAAGGTGGGGAAGAAAAAAACGAAAACGAAAATCTGAAAAAGGGCTGCGGCGGGAAGGGGTTAAATGCCCTATTTGAATATGATCATTTACTGCTATGTTTTTGTATGTGCTAGTGGCTCTGTACATAAATAAAAAGAAAACTGCAAAACTTACATTTCTCACCAATTCTTAAAGGAAAGGTGTCATGATTTTCTTTTTTACATTAATTTGTGTTTTTATTTAATAAAATATTATATTGACTTTATTTATTTTTTCACACACAATGTTTTTTTATTGCCTCTTTATTACTTTACTGGGGGTTGCAATGTTTTATTCAATCTGTGTATGTGTCCCTTAACGACACATACAGATGGAATACGGCAGCTACAGTGCATAGGACATAACGAACTGAACCCGTTCCTTGCATCCTCTGCTTCTGCTGTCTCGCTCTGTACTGCGCATGCGCAGTTCAGAGCGACCCAGCACAGAAGCTGGCTTGTAGGGGGAAAGCTGGTGCCATTTTGAAGACCGGCCGCACTGCAGGCAAGGTGTGTGTGTGTGTCTCTGTCTCTCTCGCGGGGGGGGTTGTGTGACGGTGGGCGTGTGTGGGGAGCGTGCAGGGTGCTGTTGGGGGTGGGGGGTTGTGTGCTGAGTGCTTGTTGAGAGGTTGTGTGATGGTTGCGTAGGCATGTGCATGTGTGGGGGGGGGGTCTCTAGTATCTACTGTGGCGCAGGGGAGAAGACAGAAGACTGCTGTAGGCGAGTATAAGTATTTATATTTTTCATATTGCTAACTTTATTTTTTTTTGTTTTGCAGGTTCCGCTGCATTCGTTGGACTACATTGTAGATTCGGTGGACTTCATCGTAGATTCGGTGGACTACTGCGATGATCTAAGTTTTTTTTTTAATAAAATGGTTAACGAGGGTTTTGTGGGGGAGTTTTTATTTCAATAAAAATATTTTCTTATGTCTTTAATACTTTATTAGCGCCTTGATAATGCCAGTTGTCTGTTTGACGATGTCCATTACTAATGTGGGGCTTAGTGTTAGCCACTAAAAGGCTGCAACTAACCCGTCATTATTACCCCGGTACCCACCGCCACCAGGGGTGCCGGGAAGAGCCGGGTACGATCGAGTACCCAACTAACTGTTGTGATGGCCGGGCACTGGACGGGGCCGCCGCAGGCTAGTATTAGGAGGCTGGGAAAGGCCAAAAACCGTGGCCCTCCATGCCCGGCCATCACAACAGTTGGTTGGGTACTCTTCCCGGCACCCCCTGATGGCATTGGGTACCGGGGTAATAGTGGGGAGTTAGTGCGAGCCTTTTTACTGGCTAACACTAAGCCCCACCTTTGTTTGACGACGTCCATTACTGACAACTACCATTATCCAGGCGCTAATAAAGTATTAAAAAAACACAGACGTAAAAAAAAATATTTTTATTGAAATAAAAACTCCACCACACAATCCTCGTTAACCATTTTATTTAAAAAAAAACAAAACGTAGATCATCGCAGTAGTCCATCGAATCTACAACGTAATCCAAGAGGTCCAGCGGAACCTGCAAAAAAAAAATAAAAATTGTGTTTTTTTTTTACGGATAGCAGACCCATTCATTTCTATGGGGCCATGCACAATTCCTTTTTATTTGCGTTTTTTTTGTTGCAGTTTTTGTGTGCGCTTTTTGAATGTTTTTGGGCGTGTATTGGACTCCCACTGACTCTGGAAACATTTGGTGCATTTTATGCACCAAAGAATTGATCCAACGCTTCTTTTTTACGCAACACGTTTTTGAAAAACGCTTGCGGAAAAAACGAACGGCTCGCTTTCCCATTGATGTAAATGGAATGCCTAATCAAGCGTTTGGTGCTTTTTTCGCGTGTTTTTTTACGCATTTTGTGTGCGCTTTTTGGTGCATAATTAGGACTCCCATTGACTATGGGAACATTTGCCGTGATTTACGTGCAGAGGAATTTACTCGACACTTTATTTACACAACGCGTTTTTTTATAAACGCGTGTGTAAAAACGCACGTATGTACTATCGCACTTTACCAATTATGTATATGAAAAGCGTAATCAAGTGTTTTTTAAAGCGTTTTTTGGCACGTAAAATGCACCAAAAAACCACGTCAAATACACGCAGTGTGAACCGGTCAACTGAAAAGTCATTCACCACATGGTCTCCCTCTTGACCTTCATCATTCTTAGCCTTTTGGTGTGTCCTATAGCTTCTACCAGCTGCATTGTAAAAAGACTCCCAAAATGGGACCTGGACAATGCTTAGCAATTTGAAGACACCTTTTCCTGGCTTGTAGCCAAAAATAGGGAGGGGGGTGAGTCTCCCTCCCACATTTACAGCAGCTGCGAGTCAGGGTGCTTTCCCTAATTCACCTTGCTGTAATTCTGGGAAGTGCTCCCTCTGGTGGCCAACATGTCAAATTATTATTTCATTTTTAATACTTCCCACCTTGTGTAAGGAAAAAAAAACGACAGCAAAAAACGTAAAAAATATAATAAAAATAAGTAACTTACTTAAAAAACATTTTTTTAATTCCCTTTATCTGCTGAATTAAAAAAACGAACTACGAGAATAGCAATATCATAACCGTGACTGAAGCTGGGTCACATCCCAAAACTATTGTGTACTGTATATATTTGAACAATGGTCTAAAGGAAGACGTCAAGTGCAAATCGATTGGGCTAGGGCTAAACCTTGACTTAATGTAAGGAAATATAAATTAAATGAAAAAATTAATTCGGATTTAACTTCAAACCCTAAAAAATGTAGATAAAGAACACCATTAAAGAATATTAGAACATATGTAATATGACAACATTTTATAGAGAAGCAAACCTAACATATATATTTAAATATTTATTTATTTTTATCTCTGAAGTTCATACCAGACATCTGCAAATGTGGTGAATACTCCATCTTTGAGAGATTCAGGGGACATCCACCTCACAGGTAGCAGCCCCTTTCCTCCTTTACGATAATAATCAGTTTCATAGATATCACGAGTCATCCCAAAATCTAAACATAAAAATAACAATGATGACTATTGGCACGAGCAAGTTAGAGAATTACACAAAAAAAATACAATATGAGCCAATGATTAGGAAAAAGTAAATAAATAGATAGAATCATAGATTCAAGGAATAAATACTACAGATCTTAAAGTGTAGCTAAACGTTTGACAAACTTCTGACATGTCATATTGACATGTCAAAAGTTTGGATTAGTGGGGGTCCGAGCACGGAGACCCCTACCAATCGGTAGAATGAAAGAAGCTGAAGCGCTCGTGTGAGCGCTCAGCCGCTTCGTGTCTGTACGGGCTCATAGACTTTCTATTGAGTCTGTACACGATACATTTATTTCCGGAAAAAGCCGAACAGACGCGAAGCGGCTGAGTGCTCATACGAGCGCTTCAGCTGCTTCGCTTTAGCGATTGGTGGGGGTCTCAGTACTCGGATCCCCACCAATCCAAACTTCTGACATGTCACTATGACACATCAGAAGTTTGTCAAACGTTTAGCTACACTTTAAAAAGAGTACCTGTCACTTCCTGGGAAATCTCATGAAGTAATAGGAGTTTCAAATATAATACCTTTCGCAAACATATATAATCAGAATTATTTTTTTTTTAAAAATACTCTCTAATTTAGTGACAAAAGCTCTGGCCCTTTAAGAGCCGAGTTGACCTCAGCTAAAATAGTCTCTAGTCCAGTCACTCACAGCTCCAGCTTTTACCACAGAAGTCCGCTGCTGGCTTTGTGTGTATGTAGTGTTTGTGTGTTTTTTAGTTTTTCACTCCCCGCCTTCCATGAGCCATAACTTTTTTATTTTTCCATCAATGGAGTGGAGTTAAGGCTTGTTTTTTTTTTTCCACTACTGAAAACGTTATCTAACTTTTTTTTTTACACATTTTATTAGTCCCCCTAGTGGACTTGAACCAGTGATTGTCAGATCGCTGGTACAATACACTGCAATAGTAATGTATTGCAGTATATTGTAATTTTTACATGCTTCTGTTAAAGAGAACCTTTCACCTGCCCATACATGTGCAGCTGAGTGCAGCATGTAATGGGCAAGGCTACACAAAACCTGGGGCACATTACATTTTTTTTCTACCCTCCTCCATTACTTAGAGATCGGTTCCGTTATATTTGGCGCCCGATATTAAAATAACCCCCTGAACGATCAACGGGGCGTGTTACTATGGCTGTGACACTATCCAATCAGATATGGACAGTGTTACAGCAAGAGCGAGGGTAGAGGAGAGAGTGGGCGCGCGCACGCTCTCACTCTTCAGCTTTCAAGATCAGTCTTCTGCCGAACTAGCAAGGGGGCGTGTCACTGCCAATGACAGTGTAAGAGCTGGAGAGAGGAGAGCGGGCATGCGTGCTCTCCTCTCTTCAGCTCTTGCGAGAGATCAGTCTTGTTGCCCGCTCTCCTCTCTCCAGCTCTTACACTGTCCGTAGCAGTGACACGCCCCCTTGCCAGTTCGGCAGACAATGTACAAGACTGATCTCTCGCATGAGCTGAAGAGAGGAGAGCGCGCATGCCCGCTCTCCTCTCTCCAGCTCTTACACTATCCTTAGCAGTGACACGCCCCCTTGCCAGTTCGGAAGAAGACTCATCTTAACAGCTGAAGAGTGAGAGCGCACACACTCTCTCCTCTAACCTCGCTCTTGCTGTAACACTGTCCGTATCTGATTGGACAGTGTCACAGCCATAGTAACACGCCCGCTTGCCATCACACGCCCCATTGACAGTACAGGGGGTTATTTAAATATCGGGCGCCAAATATAACGGCACCGATATCTAAATAACGGAGGAGGGTAGAAAAAAAATGTAAAGTGCCCAAGAGTTTGTGCAGCCCTGCCCATTACATGCTGCACTCAGCTGCACATGTACGGGGAGGTGAAAGGTTCTCTTTAAGCCCTGCCAGAGGGCTTAACAGAGGCAGGAAGAAGGCAGACCTTCATTAGGCCCCAAGGTTGCCATGACAACCATGAGCACCCTGCGATCGCGTTGCGAGGGGGCCGATGGGCTGTCGAAGGGGGCCATCTCTCTCTTTCTAGCGGCTTAGATCCATCTAAGTGGTTAAACGCCCAGGAACAGCGCGATCAGCCTTCCTGGCCGTTAATGCAGAGTCTCAGTTGTAATGCACAGGGGACACCCACAGCGTATGGAGCAGGCTCAGCGCCTGAGCCCTGCACCATGACATACCGGCACGTCAAGGGGTTAGTGATTAAAAATGAGCTGCCTCCTCCTCCTCTAGCTGGGCTGAATAATACACAGGGAAATCTTATTTCATGGCTGATAAAATAACATTATTGTGTATGAAGCTGCTGGCTTCAATTATTGGCTTGATTCGTGTTTTACCACCCGTTAGGATGCATTGGTAAATTAATTCACCCAGTTTGAGATTTACTTTTGGCGAATTTATGAGCATAGTAGGAGGATTCTCCTATTGTATTCTATTGAATAGGAAATCAGTCAAATAGATTAGCTTACTCCCTTAGATCTTATTCAGACGAGTGTATTATACGTCCGTGTGCTGTACACGTTAAAAAAAACGGACAGCACACGGACCATGCATTTCAATGGGGCTGTTCACATGGCCGTTGTTTTAATGGACCGTGTAAATGGGCTAGAGAAAAAACAGGACATGTCCTATTTTCGTCCGTTTTCAAGGTTCCCTCAATAGACTCAAGTCTATGAGGGATCCGTGAAAACGGGTCCCGCACAGGTGCGACTCGAACATGAAAAACTGCAGTTTTTCTTCACAACCAAGTTTACACTCGTTTTTCTGAACAAGTCCTTACTCCTGGCCAGATTTGAGCATCATGCGTTTGGAACAACCAAGGACACTTCCTAGAGCTGGCCGCCCCAACAAACTAAGTAATCGGGGGAGAAGGGCCTTGGTAAGAGAGGTGACCAAGAACCCAATGGTCAATCTGAGATGAGAGAACCTTTCCGAACGTCAACCATCACTGCAGCACTCCAACAATCCAGGCTTTATGGCAGAGTGGCCAGAAAGAAGCCTCTTGTCAGTAAAAGACACATAAAATCCCGCCTGGAGCTTGCAAAAAAGCACCTAAAGGACTTTCAGACCGTGAAAAACAAGATTCTGTGGTCTGACGAAACCAAGATTGAACTTTTTGGACTCGATTCTAATCGTAATGTCTGGAGGAGAAGCATGGTTGTGGCAGCATCATGCCGTGGGTTTTTTTTTCAGCGGCTGCTCTGGACATCTGCCTGGGCCAAAGGTTCACCTTCCAAAAGACAATGACCCTAAGCACACAGCCAAGACAACACAGGAGTGGCTTAGGGACAATTCTGTTAATGTCCTTAAGTGGCCCAGCCAGAGCCCCAACTTGAACCCAATGGAACATCTCTGGAGAGACCTGAACATGGCTGTCCACCGACAGTCCCCATCCAACCTGACAGAGCTTGAGAGGATCTACAGAGAATGGAAGAAAATCGACAAATCCAGGTGTGCAAACCTTGTGGCATCATACCCGAGAAGACTGGAGGCTGTTTTCACTGCCAAAGGTGCTTCAACTAAGTCCTCAATAAAGGGTCTGAATACTTATGTCAATGAAATATTTTAGTTTTTCCTTTTTGATAAATTAGCAAAGATTACTAACATTCTGTTTTCACTTTGTCTTTGTCATTATGGGGTGTTCTTTTAGCACAGGGCCTCAACATAACAAAATATGAACAAATTGAAAGGATCTGAAGACTTTCTGAATGCATTGTATGTGCCTGTGTGGGTATATATGGGTCTGTATGTGAATGTGTCTTTGTGCTTGTATATATATGCCTTTTATGTATTTGTACATGTTCTTGTCTGTGTATTTATATGTGTGTGTGTATGTGTGTGTGTGTGTCTGTATGTCTATATATTTACCTTTATGCATGTACAGTATATATTCCAGAATATATGGTTTGTGGAGGGCAGCAATAGAGAGTCCCGCACAGGGCACCATTCAACCTATGGTCGGCCCTGATTATAGTGATCCAAAAGCTCCATCGTTCCGCAAAGAATATATTAGCCACCCTGCTTACAGAGATAATCTCTCTCTCACCTTCTGTGTAATACATTCTACCTGTATTCTCCTTATACATTTTTACTTTACAAAAAGTCTATTTGTGAGACACATTATCATTTTACCATACTGAGTTTATATTGTGATTTTTTTTACGAACGCTATGCGTTTATATTTGAACATTTTACTATGGCTCTTTATGCTTCCGTTTACCACTCATAATGCCATTGCTCTTTATGTTTCCATTTTTCACTCATGATGTCATGCAGACATTTTTACTTTATCGAACACTGTAAGTCTATTTTTTATGTACCATCTTGTTACACGTCCCATTCCTCAGCCCTTATACCTCCTTTCAAAAATTCAATCACTACTAGTTCAGCATGGTGCTTATGATGGTTAACTCCAGGAAAGCATACACTAGGAGACTACATTTTACGTAATTTATTAAAGCTTTGCATTAGCTACTCATTCCTCTAAAAAATCTGGGGCTTCAGTGGTCAATACATTAAGTCATTTTAACATAGACGGTAAAATCCATTAATTATTAGTAGACCCCTTCATTAAGTCTCTATGGGTAAAGTGAATCTAATCTGTAAATCCATTTAGCTTCTGTTTTCAATAGGAGGTTATTGAGAATACCCCCCTCCCTGCCCCATTGTCCCAACTTCATCCTTTGGATTCCCCAAAATTGAATATCCTTCAGGTTATTTTCTTGAATAAATCTCATGTTTAGCAAGTGGGGTATCCTTCTTTGTTCTAATGTTGCTTATATGTTGTAATACTCGCCGTCTGAACTGTTAAATTGTCTTCCCGACGTATAGGAGTGAGCAGGAGCACTGTACAACATAAATTATACCCTCAGTCTTACAGTTGATTAATTTTTGAATATTAATAATATTATAAATTATTTTGTCTACTAGTTGATTAAAAACTTTCCTTTGGGACATCGAATTTTGTTTGCAGGGTTTAGATTCGTCAAATTTGAAGAAAACTTTTGGTCTATTTGAGAACCAGGTTTGTCCGTATTCTGTATTCATAAATGCAAGTGCTGGTATTTCCCTCTTTGGTGTAGTCTATCATGCAGCCCAGAGGCTAGTGACGCGTCCTGTTGCCAAGTAATTTGCCGCAAATAGGCTTTGCCTCCTCCTCCCCTAATCTAGTGACGCGTCCTGTATCGAAATGACGGGTCACCGCACCCTTTCCAGTGTAGCGACACGTCCTGTCACTCAGTGACGCGCCTCCTGCAATCCCCTATCTTCCTTGCAGTGAATTGTTCTGCAAGGAGTGACTGTGACGCTGCTACCGGTAACAATTTAAAGTAGCGGCCAATAAGGAAGACTGACACTTCCCCAGTATATGTTCGGACCTCTCTGATTAGCAATAAAGTTGGTCAATCCAATAGGACGGAGGGGGGAGGGAACGTGATTTAAGGAGACGCCAGTTCATCCGCAGACGCAACATAAACAACCAATCTCCCCTTAAGACGCCACATTATGTGGTGAGACATGTAGGGAGGCTGATTAGGGATTTTGCGTTTTTAACAGTACACTCCATGTTGACTAGCCTGAAAACAATTAGAAGGTATTAAGTAGGGTACAGAGGGGGCGAGCGTTGAGCTCAGCTCGCGGTATTTTGAATGAATGGGAGGAATGCCTCCAATAGTTAGTACCTTATCAACCCCTGAGTATATTCAGGCTTTGCATTTATAGGGGACTATTTGGAAAGTTGTTCCTCTGTTACCTTACCTACCAATATCGTTTTGATGTTGATTAAAATATCAATATTGAAATATACAGAATGTGGCAGTCTATGGACACTTTTTATCTCAAATATGTATGTCCTATATGTGATTAATACAGTAACCAAAATATTTTTCACTAATTACATCAACAAAGTTTTTATGTTTTAACAAATAATATTATCACACAGTAAGGCCTCGTTCAGATCTGTGTTGGAGGTTCTGTTAGGGACCTCCGTCGCAGATCCGGCAAAGATTACCGGCGACACTAGCTCAGCATGCTGCGCTATTGTCTCCAGTAAAATCACGGACACCCCGACGGAAAGCCTACAGAAGCCAGTCAATAGGTTCCGTTGGCCACCGGCGGTATCCGTTGTGCAACGGAACTGTTGCTTCTGTTATTTACTTGTTGTGCTCCTCTGATGGAGCAGAACAACGGAACAGAGGTGTCAGGTGCGAACAAAGCCTTAGTGGGAGTAATCCTTTGGCTTGTGCTTACACAATACTGTTGTTTAATAAACTTATGATAGTGTGTACTCCCCCTGCGTGTTATGAGACCTATCCTAACCAAATGAATGTTAAAGATAATATGAAACAGAACATTATGTGAAAATGAATATGCCAATATACCTCCAATTTTGACTGTGTAGTCCTCAGCAACCATGCAATTTCGGGCTGCTAAATCACGATGTACAAATTTCTTGGCGGTGAGGTAAGCCATCCCATCAGAAATCTCAGCCGCCATCCGAATCATTTCCTGAAGTGATGGGGCTGGCCGACCAGGATTGTTCTAGAAAAATGAAAACTGGAATAAGACAAATAGGGCTTATCCACATGTAATGGAAATGCTGCGTATTTTCCATCTGGAATTGCTGCGTATTTTCCGTCTGGAATTGCGGATGGAAAATACACAGCGGAAAACAGCGGCAGCATAGTCGGTGAGATTTACACGCTGCAAAATTGGGACCGAGCGTTCTGTTCCCCCGATCTTTGGCCTGTGTAAATGGGCCATCAAAACAGACTGAATTAAATTCCGCTGCAGAAAAACCGCACCATTTGCTGCGTTTTGTACTGCAGAAAGTGGTGTGGTTTTTCCGCAGCTGAATTTTTGCTAGTTTCTGCGAATTGCTGCAGAAATTACCTGCAGCAATTCCTTTACGTGTGGAAAAGCCCATACCAGAAGAATCATTAAAGCTGGTGAAAAAAGTAAGAATAAATGGGGTGAATTAGGGCAGAAATTAAGTCAGTCTGTTTTAATGGCCCTTTTACACAGGCCGAAGAACGCTTGGTCCCGATCATTGGCCAGTGTAAAAGGGCCTAGTGATTAGCCGACAATCGAGCAAACGCTCGTTTGTCGGCTTGATTGCATCTTTTATGTGGTCCTAAAAATCCTCGTTGTTAGCAGCACGTTCTAAACAGAATAAACAGGGGATGTGCTGCCGACAATGAGGAAAACTGTATGGGGATGAACAATCTCATTTGTCCCCATACAGTTTAATGATTGCTCCATGAAAATGGAGCTAAACAAGTGGCGATCAACTGACTACATCGTCGATCAACGCTTGCTTACCAGCATATATCTGCCGGTGTAAAAGAACGCCACTATTACCTTTTTAAATTTACATCTAGTCTAATTAGATTCTTCAGAACTTTATTCTCATTACAGTAATTCCCAAGTAAATCAATCTTACCTCTGCATCAGGTCGCAGTGAGCGCAAGTAGCTCTTAAGATCACCATGTCCCATCAGCTCCATAACCACCAACGTAGGTTGACCTTTGGAAACAACACCTATCAGACGAACCTGAAAAAAACAACAATATCCTGTGAGACTTTGATCACACAAAATAACAGGCTACATAAAGAAGAAAAAGCTTTGCTTCAATAACTGTACAGAGATGCTTAAAACGAAATAACAGAACAATGGGGCAGATTTACCATTAAGAATTCTGACGTACATAGGTGGTTATCAAGGCCCTAATAGTTGGGAACCAGGAAAGGCCCAAGCACTTCTGACCCAAAACGTCATCATCTCCACTGGAAGCGAAGCCATCTGTATTGTAACAGAGCAACACCTTCTCAGTGAAATTCCACAAACTGCTAACAAAGGAAGAACCCCAAAAAGGCACAGATTGTGTTCCAAAAGGGGGATAAGAAAGGACACCATTTACAAGTGTGACACCTGCCCCAAAAAAGCTGGCCTGTGAATAAAGGATTGGTTCAAAGCATAGCTCAACACCCATGGATTATTCATTTTATTATTTATTTACCCCATTATTAAAACACCTTAATATGCCCGGATGTACTCCGCACAGATTACATATGCCCCCACATTTTAAACTGAAACCCCAAACAGAACAACCACCAAGCAAAATCTGCGTTCCAAAAGCCAAAACTGGCGCTCCTTCTGAGCCTGGCAGTGTGCCCAAACAGCAGTTTATGACCACATATGGGATATTACTGTACTCAGCAGAACCCGCTTAACTATAAATGAGTTGTGTGTCTCCAGTGACACATGCTGGGCACAACATATTCGGCACTGAAATGGCATATCTTTTGAAAAATGGCAATTTTCAATCTGAAACATCCATTGAGAACTAATTATATAGAAAATGCCTTAAAGTCCAAATGCTCAATACACCCCTAGATGAATTTCTTGAGGGGTGTAGTTTTTATAATTGGGTCACTTCTTTTCGATTTCTTTTATTATTTCACCTCAAAGGCTTTACAATTGTGGGCCAACGATGTGTAAATCAATTGTGCACGGTGCCTGTCATATGTACAGGAAAAGATTAAGGCCACGTGCAAGGTATTTCTAAAATCAGAAAACACAGGATAATAAACAGCTGTCTTTTTTACAGTGGCACAAGCTGGGCACAACATATTTGGCACTGAAATAGAATATCTATGGAAAATTGCAATTTTCACTTTGCAACATCTATTGAGCACTAGTTTCTGCAAAACACCTGGGAGGTCAAAATGCTCACTATAACCCTAGATGAATGCCTTGAGGGGTGTAGTTTCCAAATTGGGGTGACTTATCAGGGGTTTCCACTGTAATGGTACTGCACGGAAAAAAACTAATTGCGCTCCTTCCCTTTAGAATCCTTACGTGTCTCCAAATAGCAGTTTACAACTACATATTGGGCACTGCCATACTCGGGATAAATTGTGTAACAAGTTTTGGGGTGCCTTTTCTAAGATATTTCTTGCTAAAAATGAAAAATGATGATTAAACTACATATTAGTGGAAAAACTAAAATTTTTCATTTTCACAGCCCAATTCTAATAAAATCTATAAAGCACCCTTCAATTTCTTGAGGGGTATAGTTTCCAAAATGGGTCACATCTGGGGGGTTTCCACTGTACTGGTACATCAGGGGCTTTGCAAATGGGTCATATGGGGTATTGCTAAACTCGGGAGAAATTTCCTAACAATTTTCGGAGTGCTTTTTCTTCTATAGTCTCTGTGAAAGGGAAACATTTTCAGCTAAAACTACATATAAAGGGGAAAAAAATATTTTTCATTTTAACGGCCCAATTCTTATAAATTCCATGAAACATTTCTGTGTTGAAAATGCTCACTACACCCCTAGATAAGTTCCTTGAGGGGTGTAGTTTTCAAATGTGGTCTTTTTCATGTCTCTTATGTTTTGGTACCTCAAGACCTCTTCAAACATAAAATGGTGCCTGGAAAACATCCTAATAAAGAGGAGGCCCCAAAATCCACTAGGTGCTCCTTCATTTCTGAGGCCTGTAATTAAGTCAAGTAGCACACTGGGGCCACATGTGGGATATTTCTGAAAACTGCAGAATCTGGGTAATAAATATTGAGTTGTGTTTTTCTGTTAACACTGGTTGTGTTACTAAAATTAATGGATTAAAATTGCATGTCTTAAAAAGAAATAAAAAATGAAATTTGTAAATTTCACCTCCACTGTGCTTTAATTCCTGTGAAAAACCTAAAGGGATGACAAAATTCCTAAATGCTGTTTTGAATACGTTGAGGGGTGCAGTTTTTAAATGGGGTGATTTGCTAAGGGGGTTTCTAATATATAGGCCCTTTAAAGCCACTTCAAAACTAAAACTGGGGCCTAAAAAAATATGTTTTGTTGACTATTTGAAAAACCGGTAGTAAATTTATAAGCCTTATAACGTCCTAAAAATCTCAGAATCACTTGGATAAGAAAAAGAATTCCAAAGTTAGCACCACATAAAAATCAACACGTCAAATTTAAAAAAATCTGAAGCCAAAAATAGGTTTAGTCCTGAAGAGGTCAAGGAAGTAATCAATCTTCGCTTTAATAAAAAAAACACAAAAAAACTAAAAATAGAAAACAAACAGTTTCATGTAAAAAGTGAGAGCCCATGGACAATGTAGCCATGATACCACATGACTAGCCATGTTTAGGTCAGGCGAGTTTGCTGGCCAAGCAAACGCAGTGATACTGTGGTTATTAAACCAAGTATTGGTACTTTTGTCAGTGTGGGCAGGTGCCAAGTCCTGCTGGAAAATGAAATGAGCATCTCCATAAAGCATGTCAGCAGAGGAAAGCATAAAGCGCTCTAAAAAAATTTTGGTAGATGGCTGCTTTGACTCTGGACTTGATATAACACATTGGACCAACACTTTTGCTCAGTGTCCACAGTCCTGTTTTCCCATGAAAGTACATTTTGCATTTCATTTGGAAATCAAGGTCCCAGAGTCTGGAGGAAGAGTGGAGAGGCATCAATCCAAGTTGCTTGTGGTCCAGTGCGAAGTTTCCACAGTCAGTGATGGTTTGGGAAGCCATGTCATCTGCTGGTGCTGTACACTGTGTTATATCAAGTCCAGAGTCAACGAAGCTGTCTACAAGGAAATTTTATAGCACTTCATGCTTCCCTCTGCTGACAAGCTTTATGAAGATGCTGATTTCATTTTCCAGCAGAACTTGGCACCTGCCCACACTGACAAATGTACCAATACCTGGTTTAATAACCACAGTATCACTGCGCTTGATTGGCAAGCGCAGTAGGCCGACATTTCGGTATTAAAAATAATTTTTGAAATTGGGCTTATATAATATTCACATTTTCTGAGACACTAAATTTTAGGTTTTCATTAACTGTTAGACATAATCATCAACATTAAAAGAAAAAAATGCTGGAAATAGATCACTCTGTGTGTAATGTATCTATATAATATGAGTTTCACTTTTTGAATTAAATTACTGAAATAAATTAACTTTTGGATGATATTCCAATTAATTGAGGACTAGCTAGTATGCGTGTATGTATATATATATATATATATATATATATATATATATATATATATACACACACACACATATATTATTTTTTTATTTTTTTAGACCTCCTTTAAATTGCATTTCTTGTTATTGAGAACTAAATAGTAATCTTGTTGAATAATTATATCAAGCACCATTGAATATTTTTGTGGATGAATTTAAATTCCTACCACATGGTGGCAGCTGAATGCCTTCATGACGGAAGCCTCGTTCAGGAACTCTATCCTCTCTCGCAGACTTGCTGACTCGTTGACAGTTTTTACAGCCACGTGAACCTCTGCCTCTCCTTTTATGATGTCCTTGGCAATTCCCTCATAAACCATTCCAAAGGAACCCTGCCCTAGCTCTCGGAGCAAGGTGATCTTGTCTCTTGGTACTTCCCACTCATCCGGAATGTACACTAGAAAAAAAAGAAACATCTACTGAATTGGTTGTCACAAATACATAACAAAACAAACAATTATTAATTATTCCTTAAAATGTGATTAAAGGTTACGTCCACCAATTATTTTTTTTATTGATCAAAAGAATTAAAAAACAGGATTATTTTACACTCACTGTAAAAAAAACATATCGCAAAAAACAGTTATTAAGAATCACCAAACAGTTCATCTGAACATTAGAAAAAATATGGGAACTGTGTCCTCCAAGGAACTACTACGAGACAAAATATGTGATTTGTGTCCTCCAATGAACTACTATGAGAAAGAGATTTGACAGTGAATATTACAAAGTTACATAGTACAATTGAAGAAGGATATATGTCCATAAAGTTCAACCAAGAGATGGGAGAAAGGTAAGGGATGCGGAAAAAAAAACAAAACTTTTTTTTCCCCCATGCATATAAGTGGGGGACACAGGAACCATTGGACATCCTAAAGCAATCCCTGGGGTAGGAAAAATTGTAGTTAAAAAAAAAAGAAGCTATGTGGATGGTTGAGTTACCACTGCTTGCAGTACCTTGGCCAGCATCTGCTGATGCAAACGTGTACCTTATAAAATCTGGAGGTGTCAATGGTAGACCATGCAGCGGCCTAGTAAACCTGCTGCGCCGAAGCCTGGTGGCACGTTGCCCAGGAAGCACCAACTGCTCGGGTATAGTCCGCTGTACCAGGAGCGCATTGACCAGTCTGGAGCCACTCGTGTCACCCAGTAGCTCTCTCGCCTTGATTTTCTTGATTACATAAAGGAGGGGGTGTTTAAGAGGTAAGGAAGGGAGAACTGAGCTCACATGATCACTAAGGTTGTCCGTCATGATCACGTCGCCCTGGCAACGTATTCCTGTACATTGTAATTCAGACGTGAGGCCATAAGGTCGATATCTGGAGTGTCCCAGTGATGGAAGAGCTGAGTGAATGAGTCGAGAAGAGACCATTCGCCAGGATCCAATCAAGGGAGGCTGGAGCAACCAAAACAGTGACTGGCGAACTGGCCCTGACTGACAGAAGGACCAATTCACAGACCGGGGATACTTGTTCCGGCTGGAATGCGCGTGTCGAATAGTAGTCCCAGGAAGCGAATGCACTGGGAATGATATAGGCACAATTTGGACTGATTGATTATCCAACGGAAATGAGTATTGTGATCCTGAGACTCACCAGGTATTCGGTGATGGATGGAGCTTCTTCGAGAATGTTGTCCAAACAGGGGATGAAAACAACCCCCCTTGGAGTGAAGAAGTGTTATGACGACTGCCATGAAATTAGTAAGGCGAGGGGGGCCGTGGACTTACCGAATGGAAGGGCGAAAAACTGATAATGCTTGGACTAGACTGCAAACCGGAGGAAACATTGATTTGGGAGGGGGGTGGGGAAAGGGAAGTGTAAGTATGCATTCTGAATGTCCACTGTCATACACTTCCATCATAGCAATGACTGATGAAAGAGATTCCATGAGAAAACGTTGCAGATGGACATGGTGGTTGAAGCGTTTCAAGATCAGGATTGTCACTACGAACAGGTATAAGTAAAAATCTGTGAACCTCTCGGGAAAGGGAACTGTTACTGTACACTCACGCCTCGGTCTAGCAGCGAGCACAAGGCTAAGGCGAAAACTGAAGAGAGAGAGAGAGAGAGAGAGAGGGAGATCAAGGAGAACAGGACTTGAAGAAACGATCACGCGGAATAGAGGAAAACTCTATTTTGTACCCAGTCAATACAGCCTCACTGACCTACGTGTCCTCCACCTATGAGAACAACATGTCCTGGAAGAGAAGGAGGCAGTCTCCCACATAAGCAGATTGCTCAGTTAGTATCGTCCCTTCAGGCAGTGGGGGTTTTGTTTGCCCTAGACCTGGTTGAGCTGTGACCGGGCTGGTGGCGGGGATGCCAGGAGGGACAGTACTTCAAGAATGGTCTCCTCTTATCTTGGGAAGAGGTGGTTCTCTTCACCTGGGAGGTCGGGAATTGCCTAAAGAACTAGAAAAAAGGCAACGTCCTGGACGACTGGGCATAAACTGCAGAAAAAGAGCACTCTTACTTACTGCCTGTAGTCGCGAAACAAAGTTGTTAGGGAAAGGGTACAGGATGTCTTAATGTTTTGGTTTTTGAAAAATTAGTCAGGGTGCTTCCATTCCCTAGAAAGGACCTCTTTAAACTCAGAGTGATTAGTAAAGAATTTAGGGGAGCACTTAGGACACCTAAATGACACTTCTTCTGGAGAGGCAGAGTTCTACGTATTTTGAATTTAGTGAGTATAGCAAACTGATAGGATAATGGACCATTTGCATGGCCAAACTTCCTGACCGGTAACCAGTGAGGATCAATGAGCACAACTTGTTGATCGACGCTCATTTGCTCCATTTAAATAGAGCAATGATTGCAAGTATGGGGGACTATCATTAATACGATCGTTTGTCCCCATACATTATGAATCTTACTGGCAGCACATCCCCTATTTACACGTGGAGATGTACTGCTGCATAAAATATGCAATCAGTTGGCGAATGAGCATTTGTTCGTTCGTTGGCTAATCGTTGCCCTGTTTACACAGGGCAATGTTCAGGAACAAGCGTTCATAGGAGCGCTCGTTCTTGGCCCGTGTAAACAGGGCCTTTATTTAGGCTGTCCATCATGTCTATTTTTGAAGCATGCTCCAAATTAGACTCCGAAACGGACACCGAAGGTGAATTTTCTCCTGGGAAGAGGTAATGCAGACGGGTTTATAAAGGAACCTGTGGCAGACCTAGAGAATGCGGACCTAGAACGCTTTTGGATGGATAAAGCCTGGTAAACTCTGCAACCGACAGGAAAAGGACCCCATCCGGAAGTGGATCACAACAACCCTGAGTTGAGGGAGGTTCTTAGGCAGTCTACGGTTGGGGTGCTGGTCATGAGCAGGAGCTGCAAATGGATTCTTTTTGCCCATGGTAAATTGTTTCTGCTTATAGAGTGGGTAACTAAGGTAGACAATAAACCGAAAAATCTTCCCTGAATGCTGTAATAAAGACTATCAATCTAATATATAAAAAAATAGAAATTACTTTATTAAGACACAAACAGTTGTATGTACTATTTTAAAAGCACCCATAAAAAACAAAGTACATAAATTTGTACAAAAACAGGACAGTGTATTATTACCATAAGGCAGGAGATACATGGTGGTGAAATAAGTCCAAATCACTATATATCAGGTGCGTAACGTGCGTTGGACAGTATACAGGCAGTAATTATGGCTCATGGTGGGTGAGGTTTTGTCTTATTCATGGTGTAAGAAGATACTGATTATTTGTTACCTTGATCCATGTATATAAACTTGAGTGCGTATATTGGATGTATATATGCTAGGTAATATATGATATATAGTGATTTGGACTTATTTCACCACCATGTATGTCCTGTAAAATTCCTAAAAACAAAACGTAGCAATATCTGGGCACAAAAAAAAAAAAAAAAGGCTAAATTCAGGGAAATAAATAAATGCTCCTGTGTCCAGATATTGGCATTAAAGGGGTATTAAACTTTTTCCAAATAAAAGGTTAATCGTTGTATAATAAACAGTTGTACAATTTTCTAATATACTTTCTGTATCATTTAATTTTTTCTTGCGGTCTTTATGGTTTACTTCTAATGGATAAAAATCTGTCCTGCTCATGTGATGTATAAACAGGCGCTCGGCTCATTAGAAGGCAGTACTCTGATACACATATCGTAAATGTAATAGTCCTGCACCTGTGCGATCATTACATGACAGGACAGACATCTATCGCCTAGTACAGTGATTCCCAACCGGGGTGCTGCGGCACCCTGGGGTGCCGTGAGAACCCTCCAGGGGTGCCGCGACACTCCGCTGAACCACTGCCTTCTCTCCTCCAGCGTAAAGTGCATGTGAGGAGGAGATTTTTTGCAGTCCCTTGGTAAATAGCACCCCCCACCTCCGTAGATGGCACCCCGATCCCCCTAGACAGAGCACGGTAGCCGGTTATTCGTCTCCAGGAGAAGCCCCTGACGTCACTGTCCATAAATGTCGGCAACGCTGTGGACGGGGATTCGGCTTCAGGAGTTGCCCCTCATATCACTGTCCATAACATTAAGCACTCAGTCCAGGAGAGGAATCCCCGTTCACATGGGGATTCCGCTCCTTCAGGGAGCTACAGTGGCGCTATCTACAGGAAGGAGGGTGCCATCTACAAGGGGGCAGTGTGGCACCACCCACAAGGGGGCAGTGTGGCAACACCCACAAGGGGGCAGTGTGGCACCACCCACAAGGGGGCAGTGTGGCACTACCCACAAAGGGGCAGTATGGCACTACCCACAAGGGGGCAGTGTGGCACTACCTACAAGGGGGCAGTGTGGCACTACCTACAAGGGGCTATGTGGCACTACCTACAAGGGGCCTGTGTGGGACTATTTACAGGGGGCATCTGTGAGTGGCAGGCTGAGGGCCATTTTACTGTGAGTGGGGGGCTGATGGTCATTTTACTGTGAGTGGGGGCTGATGGTCATTTTACTGTGAGTGGGAGGCTGGTGGTCATTTTACTGTGAGTGGGGGCTGATGGTCATTTTACTGTAAGTGCTGGGCTGATGCTCATTTTAGTGTGAGTGGGGGGCTGATGCTCATTTTACTGTGAGTGGCGGGCTGATGGTCATTACTGTGAGTGGGGGGCTGATGGTCATTACTGTGAGTGGGGGGCTGATGGTCATTACTGTGAGTGGCGGGCTGATGGTCATTACTGTGAGTGGCGGGCTGATGGTCATTACTGTGAGTGGGGGGCTGATGGTCATTACTGTGAGTGGGGGGCTGATGGTCATTACTGTGAGTGGCGGGCTGATGGTCATTACTGTGAGTGGCGGGCTGATGGTCATTACTGTGAGTGGGGGGCTGATGGTCATTACTGTGAGTGGGGGGCTGATGGTCATTACTGTGAGTGGCGGGCTGATGGTCATTACTGTGAGTGGGGGGCTGATGGTCATTACTGTGAGTGGGGGGCAGATGGTCATTACTGTGAGTGGGGGGCTGATGGTCATTACTGTGAGTGGCGGGCTGATGGTCATTACTGTGAGTGGCGGGCTAATGGTCATTACTGTGAGTGGCGGGCTAATGGTCATTACTGTGAGTGGCGGGCTGATGGTCATTACTGTGAGTGGGGGGCTGATGGTCATTACTGTGAGTGGCGGGCTGATGGTCATTTTACTGTGAGTGGGGGGCTGATTGTCTTCAAGTGGTTTCCACCTCTGACCTCCAATTTAAATTAATAGGAGATGAATCCAAGAAAATATGATCGACTCAAGCACATTAAATTTATGGAAAAAGATACAAAATTTTATTGACATGAAAACATAACAAGATAAAATTGGAACAGGGAATGAGTCACTCAATAAAAAGACATCAAATCGATCACGCACCGGATGTAAATATCAAGTGATTATGTGAGCACTAAACATGTGGTTAAAACAGCAAGGATGATGTAAGTATATATGCAGATCTACGTCTAATGGAGCCGAGGTAAGTTATGACAAGAGGGACAGTTCAATGAGATCCAACAAAAATGTATGTATGTACTAGCCCGCCTATGTGAGGGCATACAACAACAGTTACATGTACATACAGATACGCAAATGCAGTGATTGTCTGAGTAAATCTGAAGGGCTAACAAGAACCCTAATGTGAATGCTGGAGGATCAACAATGAAAAGTCAGGTGTACAATGCACATGGGCTCACAAAAGATGACAAAGGAATGACATAAAAAGCTCAATGACAGCTGTCTAACAAGGAGAGTTTGTAAAACATACCGGTGGACATGGAAGAAGCGTGAAAGAGATGTCTGTACCCGACGCGCGTTTCGGCAACTGCCTTCGCTCTCCTTGTTAGACAGCTGTCATTGAGCTTTTTATGTCATTCCTTTGTCATCTTTTGTGAGCCCATGTGCATTGTACACCTGACTTTTCATTGTTGATCCTCCAGCATTCACATTAGGGTTCTTGTTAGCCCTTCAGATTTACTCAGACAATCACTGCATTTGCGTATCTGTATGTACATGTAACTGTTGTTGTATGCCCTCACATAGGCGGGCTAGTACATACATACATTTTTGTTGGATCTCATTGAACTGTCCCTCTTGTCATAACTTACCTCGGCTCCATTAGACGTAGATCTGCATATATACTTACATCATCCTTGCTGTTTTAACCACATGTTTAGTGCTCACATAATCATTTGATATTTACATCCGGTGCGTGATCGATTTGATGTCTTTTTATTGAGTGACTCATTCCCTGTTCCAATTTTATCTTGTTATGTTTTCATGTCAATAAAATTTTGTATCTTTTTCCATAAATTTCATGTGCTTGAGTCGATCATATTTTCTTGGATTCATCTTATGTCAATTTTTGATCGATGCACCAAGGTTATCTTGGTTATTCTAGGACTTAATACAGTAGATTCTATATAGTTCAGCAACGTTGCCTTACATTGAACATTACTCTGTATTTGTGTCCTTCTCTGTTGGTATCTCATCGGTGTATAAATTAATAGGAGGCAGAACATACCTGCGGCGCTCGTTTGGAGCTTTTTTGCCTGTGTCTTTTGCATTAACGTTTAAAAAAAACGTCAGAGGAAACTCTGCCCTAGAAGGAAGCAATTAGATGACAGCAAGCAGAGATCTTGAAAACCGTGAGGAATTGATAAAGAAAGTATTTTGGAACATTGTACAACTGTTTATAATACAATGAATCTCCTTTAATTTGCCGAAAGTGGAATACCCCTTTAACAGCAATAAATAACACATAAGCATTTACAAAAAAATAAAAAAACACCCATTACAATTGCGAACTTATTATGTTTTGTGTGATCTAACAGAGAAAAATAATACTAATTTGTGAGACAACCCTTTTAAAGGGGTTAGGAACATCCTACCACTTTGTGTTTACAGCTCCTATGCAGAGCTAAGTGGCTCTATGGTTACAGACTACAAAACCGGCTTAGACAGATCCTGCAGTCATACTTCCCCTATCCTTCCCCATCTATCCCCTTCTTGCTAATATGCCAGATGTACGATAGCAAAAACTATGGAAGTGCGTATTATACAAATATGAAGTGACAACAGTTCATCTCAGTTCTCAGATATTAGTTTGCAATAAACTACACTGAAAATGGGAGGGGGGATGTGTAACTCCAGAGATCCTTTACATATGGAATTGCTTTATTTAACTCCTTAATGACCGCCCACTGTCTTTTGACGGCAGGCGGTGCAGGTGCTTAGTCTACAGCGACGTCTTTTGGCGTCGCTGTAGAAGAGGCTGATGAGCGCTCATCCTCTAAGCAGGAGATGTAAATTACAGCTCCTGATCTTAGAGCAGTCTGCTGAATACAGCTGGGGTCGGAAAACATTCGGACCCCAGCTGTTTAACCCTTTGATCGCCGCGGTCCATGACCGCGGCAAGATCAAAAGGGAACTCCCAAAATTGCATGGTTGGTGAGGGCTACACAGTCAAAATTGGAGGTATATTGGCATATTAATTTTCACATAATGTTCTGTTTCATATCATCTTTAACATTCATTTGGTTAGGATAGGTCTCATAACACACAGGGGGAGTACACACTATCATAAGTTTATTAAAATTCCATTTCACCTGTTACACATGGTGCATAATATTAGGCTTAAAATTAATAATGAAAACTCCACAATGCAAAAAAAGGCTCCATACCGGAAAAAGAATGTTAACCTATGAGAAGAACTCACCTTCACTAGCGCTTAGGTATTCAGGATTAGAGGATGCATACAAGGGTCCTGTTGGGCCTTCTGCGTCTCTGTAAAAATAACAAATAATTGAAAGTTATTTATAGTAATTTTATAATACCTTGGTAGGATGTCAACAGCATTTTTATACAATAGCTATAGACATGATAGGTTAAGGGACTAGAATAGCATTTGCATCATAATTACATCCCTAATATCACAGTTCCCCTTATATCTATTTACTCATTTTTCTAGAATGTTCTTATGTTTGCTTTATACGTTTTCTTTTTAAAAGAAAACGATACAACACACCAGTCGATGGCAATCCAATCCAGGTTTTGACATCAGGGCAAGTTACAAAAAAAGAAGCACAAGCAGGAGACCATTATTATTTCTGATGTACTGAAAAAAAGGGGCCCAGACAGGTCCAAAACGCATTTAGCAAAAGATAATCAAAAGTATCCAACTACACAACTGGATTGATATTGTTACAACAGCTTAATACCAACTCTGCGATTTCGGTATTCTATGGACTTCAGAGCGCACTCACAGAGAACACGCTGGTAAATGCCGAAGCAGAGACAATAGGAGGAATGCCGTGCACTATGCCTACCAAGTAAGCCTGACAAACGGCATGCAGCATAAGATGCGGGTATAATTACAACTTTAAGTAGCATGACCCACATCGTTTCCCATCCCTGTTTATCGGTCTACTGAAGGGGTGAGAAGCGCAGTAGCAATAAAGTGTTATCTTTATGCTATTTTTAAACAAAACATATAGTGACATCGTTCCCTACTATACTGCTACACTTGTTTGGTGAATTATCTTTACAAATCCTGTTACACCAGCTAGTTGGACTAGCCATAAGCGCAAATAGCGCTAAACATGCTATTTATAAACAACATTTGGATAATGTGGTGTTGCCATAGCAAAATAGATTGAGATTTAAAGTTGGATAAACCCTGATATTCATATGTGAGGGCCCCATGGTGGATCCTAAATCCCTAAGTCTCCTTGATTGTTTTTATTCATATTTTTATTTTTTAATTACATTTTTATTGGATTCTTTAGTTGTCGTTTGATATTTTTTATTTTATTTCATTGCCTGTGTCCCTAAGGCCCTGTTCACACAGAGAATTTTGCAGTCAGAAAAAATCTGCCTCAAAATTCCACAGAGAATTTTGCAATCTGATTTTGACCTGCCTGCACTTTCCAAGAGCGGCCATTGAGCTCTGCAAGGAAAAAAAACTGTGAAAAAACACTTTTTCTGCCTCCCATTGATTTCACTAGGCGGTCAGAGGCGGAACTGCGGCAAGAAAGAACATGCCACTGGCTCCCATTGAAATCAATGGGAAGGGGTTTCGGACGTTTTTTAGCGCAGATTTCGACTTGCTATTTTGGTACAGTTGCTATTATTCCACTTGATGATCTTCCATTGTAAACTTGATATTTTATAGTGTTTTCTGAACTTTTAGCTGCTTTAACTATTAGCTGTACATAGACATAGAAAACGCAAGAATCACTCACTTCTTTTTCTGGATCATGCAGACTATTAAAGTGATGAGGAAACCAAAAAGTAAAAGGACTGGACCAATGACAATCTTCAAGACGTTACTTGGGTAGTTAACTGAAAAAACAGATTCAAAATTATATAGTAACATACATCCTTGCACAGCAGAGCAACAAGCACTCACGGTAAAGTAATGGGTAAGGAGAATTAGGATGTAATGCTAATCCAACACACGACTAGAATGTAACGTGAAATCGAGCACAAGTTCTGCGGCTGAATACCAGGGCTAGCTATGTATCAAATTAGCATAATGGATCTTCAAGTGGAGCAGAGAAAAGTTGGATCATGTACATAAGGGGTCAACAGCATTTAGCACTCCAGCTGTTGTGAAACTACAATTCCCAGCATGACCTGACAGCCTTTGGCTGGAATAATAAAGCCTTTGGCTGTCAGAGCATGCTGGGAGTTGTAGTTTCACAACAGCTAAGGTGCCTGAAGGTTGCGGACCCCTGACGTACAGTATGCCATTTATGTAGTAAAATTACCCAGGAAACAAATCCTTCTATCTTCAATTCTTGTTCCACGTGTAAGGTTCAGTCTATAACGGCAAATGTTATATTATGTATGAACTACAAAAATATATAACTTTGTCGCAGAGCAATGTGGAAAGAGTGGAAAACATTTCCTGGTTTCTAACCAAGCCTTTTTTTGCGTCTATATAGCTGTACGAGGGCTTGCTTTATCTATTCAGTTTTTAATTGCACCAATTTGGAGTACATATAACTTGCTAATTAAATTTTATTAACTATTTTCTTTTGGGGGGGGGGGGGATTAGCAAGTCCGCAATTTTTTTCTTTTAGTTTAAACTGATGCCATTTAACGCGTGGCATAAATAACATGTTAACTTTATTCTATTGGGCTGGCACGAAAACAGAGATACCAAACAGGTTTAGTTATTTTATGTACAATTTTATATTGGAAAAAAAAGTTTCATTCTGAGATCCATAATTTTTTAATTTTTGCGTCAATGTATCTGTGCGAAGGCTTGTTTTTTATGGGAGGAGTCACATTTGGTTATGGCACCATTTTGAGGAACGGAAGACATAGGGCTTGTCCACATGTAACAGAATTTCTGCAGAAAATTTCTGAATCATTTTCGCTTAAAGAGAACCTTTCACCTCCCCATACATGTGCAGGATGTAATGGGCAGGGCTGCACAAACCCTGGGGCACTTTACATTTTTTTCTACCCTCCTCTGTTATTTAGATATCGGTGCCGTTATATTTAGCGCCCGATATTTAAATAACCCCCTGAGCAGACAACGGGGCGAGTACTGTCAAGGGGGCATGTTACTATGGCTGGGACACTGTGCAATCAGATATGGACAGAGCCACAGCATGAGAGAGTGCGCGATTGCAGTCTTTTCATCCGAACAGGCAAGGGGGCGTGTCACTGCTACGGACAGAGCTGTGGAGAGGAGAGCGCGCATTGCGCGCTCTCATCTCTTCAGCTCTTGTGAGAGATCAGTCTTGTACTTTGTCTGCCGAACTGGCAAGGGGGCGTCTTTAAACTAGCAGACATTCCGCTGCTGAAAAACCGCACCATTTCCTGCATTTTTTACTGCAGAAAATAGTGCTGATTTTGCTGCACTTTTTCAATCTGTGAGATAGTGATATCTCCTCTAAAAAAAAAAACAGCAATTCAGTCCACTTTCCGCAGCAGAAATTGACATGCTGTGGAACAAAAAATACACACTGCAGGTGAATTTCAGGACTGAAATCTTACGCAGCGTCTGGATGACATTCCCTCATTCACACTCACTTTGCTACTACTGTATTATGCTGCGTATTTTTCATCCGTATTTACAGACAGAAAATACGCAGCAATTCCGTTACGTGTGGACAAGCCCTTGACTAACTTTTTAAATGTTTATTAATGTTTTTTGCATGTTTAATTCTTTAGTACGTCATTCACAGTGCGGCATAAATAAGATGTTAACTTTATTAAATGGGCTGTTATGAATGTGGCGATACCATATATGTATAGTATTTTTTTTATTTATTTTTTAATACACTTTATAAAAAATTTTAGTCCCATTAGGGGACCTCACAATGCGATCGCTGAGGAGGCGTTTGTAAGAAATTATGGTCATGCATGCGCACTGCCACTCTATTCAATGTCTATGGAGCGGATGGAAACAGCCGGGCGCTGTCACTGTCGGCACAATACACATTGAATAAGGCAGCAGGGCGAATGAGTGACCACCGCTATATTTAAACTCTTCATCACTGCAGTTGTGCAGTGAGGAGGAATAGGGGTTTGGGACCCCCCGTTCCAGTGATTGTCAGTGGTTCCGGTTGTGGAGCCCCCAGGAATCATACATCACCTATCTTGCGGATAGGTGAATTTTTTTTTTTTTCATCGAATAACCCCTTTAAGACAAAGTTCACAACACAGTTTGTCCCTACATCAGGATACCAAAATTTTTTATCCAAGCAAATACTGTGACATAACCCATTTTATTCTATTAAAGAGAACCTTTCACCTGCCCATACATGTTCAGCTGCGTGCAGTATGTAATGGGCAGGACTGCACAAACCCTGGGGCACTTTACACTTTTTTCCTACCCTCCTCCATTATTTACATATTGGTGCCGGTATATTTGAATAACCCCCTGAACTGTCAATGGGGCGTGTAATGGCAAGGGGGCGTGTTACTATGGCTGTGACATTGTCCAATCAGCTATGGACAGTGCCACAGCAAGAGCTGGAGAGAGGAGAGCGTGTGCATGCGCACGCTCTCACTCTTCAGCTCTCGGCAGACAAGGACAAGACTGATCCCTCGCAAGAGATCACACAGTCTTGTACTTGTCTGCTGAACTGGCAAGGGGGCATGTAATGGCAAGGGGGTGTGTCACTGCTACAGACAGTGCAAGAGATGGTGCGAGGAGAGCGTGTGCGTGCATGCGCGCGCGCTCTCACTGTTCAGCTCTCGGCAGACAAGGACTAAGACTGTGATCTCCCGCGAGAGATCAGTCTTGTCCTTGTCTGCCGAGAGCATAAGAGTGAGTGAGAGCGCGCGTGCGCACACGCTCTCCACTCTACAGCTCTTGCACTGTCCGTAGCAGTGACACGCCCCCTTGCCATTACACGTCCCCTTGCCAGTTCGGCAGACAAGTACAAGACTGTGTGATCTCTCGTGAGAGATCAGTCTTGTCCTTGTCTGCCGAGAGCTGAAGAGGGAGAGCGTGCTCTTGCTGTGACGCTGTCCGTAGCTGATTGGACAGTGTCACAGCGATGTTACACGCCCCCTTGCCATTATACGCCCTATTGACAGTTCAGGGGGTTATTTAAATATCGGGCGCCGAATATAACGGCACTGATATCTAAATAACGGAGGAGGGTAGGAAAGAAGTGCCCCAGGGTTTGTTCAGCTCTGCCCATTACATGCTGCACATGTATATGGGCAGGTGAAAGGTTCTCTTTAAGCAGATGCAGAAGAAAGTGTCCTTATGGCAAGTTTAAGCCTGTATATTTTTAAAAATAATTTTAGAACAGAACTGAAAAATGTAAGCCAATTAATTTTCCCCCCCAAAAAAATATTTTATGGTTTTCGTGTAATAATAATAATAATATTATATAATGTATAAGTATTTTGTGAAAAGTTGAAACGTTTACACAAAGTCAAATAACCATCAACTACATGAAAGGTACAGGCTATCAAAACCTCTGCAAAGTTTTTTTTGCCTACAGATTAGAGAACACTTACCATGATCTGGCACAAAAAAATAAGTAGTGTGAGTCCAAGAACCATTTCCAGCCAAAGAAGTGGCCCGAACTCTTACACTGTAATTTCCTGGGGGAAGAGCACGCAGCTTTGCTCCCTTATCCTGGAGATACTGTTTCTGGGAAACACAGACATTTTCTTCCTGCACAGTGATAAAAATAATATAATCACTACAAATAACAATCTGCTAGAAATAGAATATAAAATGTACAGAACATTTACCTGAGTGTCTCCGAGCCGGGTGTATTGTACCTCATATAAAACAGTCAAGCCATTGGGTTCTTTTGGCTCCTTCCACATGAGGTGGATGTATGGTGAGACATGCTCATAAGTTACTGGTTCCTCAATGTTATCTGCTTTTGCTGTGAAAAGTCAATTATTTGCAGTTTCAACAGCTAGGTCTACAGATACTGAATAGTGATTTTTGTTGACATGTGACCACACAAAATAAAATCTATACATTGTCACTTGCTTCTTACACAAAATTAAATCATCAGTAAAAGGAGTTCAGGTAAAGAAGAGTTCAGATATTCTTCCAAGCCCTTTATGTATGTATTTGAGCTGGAGTGTATTTTTTATGTATTGCCTTACAAATATGATGGTGCAGAGGTTATTGCACAGATTATACAACTAGGAGCTGCGGCGTGGGAGAAAATATACCTAACACTTTGCATTTGTAAATCACCAACGCCAAGAGCCTGGTTTGTGATGGAGGGCTTAATGTGATATACAGGGATTGCCTTGATTTGCACAACCCACCCAACTTAAGAAATGTGCAACCATTATTAAAGGGTTAAACTATGGCATATTTGTTCACTACAAATGCAGTAAAAGTCTGATCTGTGGAGGTGAAACACCTACCAATTCCAAGAAGAGGAGTGCTCACTCAGTTATTTACATATCTACCATAGACTAATGGAGAGTGACCATGCATGTGAGCCCAATTCTCCACCTGGAAATGGTAGTCGGTCCTTTTTTGGGGATCAGTATAGGTCCTGGCGGTCGGACGCCCACAGATCAGACGATTATAGCCATGTCCGGTAGATATGCCATAAAATCAAATCTTTAGAAAAACCCTTAAACTTGGTTTAAAGGCCTGTATAGTGTATAATGCAAATGCACTTTTAATTCCTATGTAATTTGTGGTCATATCAAAATGGCAATACAAAATGAAAAGAGTATTACAATCTAGCAAACAACCACTGTACCCTGTGTGGGCGGCTCACCTTCTGGCATAGTTCTGGCACTGACGTATGCAGCTACACTACAGCCAAGTAAAACTTCATGGTTGCAGGCATGGATTTCAATTCGATATGCAGTAAAATGCTTCAGGCCAGAAATGACAAAAGTCTCCTTGAACCAAACCTTCTGAGAAAACTTCTTGGGTTCAAGGTCATCAGGTGCTCCAGTTGAGGTTGCATTTGATAAAGGATTGGGTGTCACTTGAACGGACACGGTACCGTTTGCAATACCAAAGGTATCTCTGCGTTTTCTAGAAGGTCTGTGGTAGGAAGGAAAACAAAGATTATTAATTCCTCAGCTATTCTGTCCATCCCAAGAATTTTGAATCTGGCTTGGCAAACTGTAAACCCCACTACGGCGTGCCATCTCAAATTCAAGGCTGGACAAAACCTGGTTGCCAATTCGCCACGGCAAACTGGCCGTGGCAACCGTGTATTGCCTCCTGCCCCTTATACATTGACAGATGATTCCATCTGGTGCCAAGTGCATGGAGCTGGATGCTGTCTCCTGGCAGGAGCAGTCAAACATCACTAGTATAATGAGAGGTTTGTGTGCCCCTCCTGCAGTGGTCTCTATTAGCAGAGATGATGCAGGAGGCTGCATACAGAAGGCAATAGGCTGCTTGTATGTGGCTTACTGCCAGCAGAGAGCATCAGGAGTGAAGGGGCAACTAGTGGAAAGGGAGCCTGCTGTGACTTTTAGGAAAGTGGTGGAGGAGTATGTTGTGACTAGGGTTGTTGTAACAACTGGAGAAGTGAGGACTCCACCGTGGGAGGGTTCTGTGAATACTCAGCAGATTGGGGAGTGGTCTGTAGTAACTGCTGGAAGTGTGTGTGAGGGGTGGCCCTGCTGTGATTACTAGTGAAACAGAGACTGCTGTGACTAATGGGGTGGGGTGGGACTGCTGTGACTAATGGGGTAGGGCTGCTATAACTACTGTAAAAGTATGGGGGGCTGCCTAGACTTATTTTCACTGTAAGAAGTGATGAAGGGGACGCTGCCATGAGTGCGCGTAAACCTCCAGAGTGCTCTGTAAGCGCAGGCTTGAATATCACTAGTTGCAGTATGCTGCATTTATTGATTTTTTATTTTATTTGCAGCAATCTGTCCTCAACCAGGTTGTGTGGACCTGGCCCTATAGCGTGTAGTTGCTGGCTCCTAAATTTTGTGGCGGACTCCTAGACTTGGCTAAAATTTGTCAAGTCCGGCTGTAACTTATTGTTCTGTGAAGAAATTACACTGGTCCAAAGTTCTTATTCTCAATCTTACCTCGGAATGAAGACCACATTGTGCAAATAATTCTCAAAGGTTTTCCGGAATGCCAGTTCAATGTGCTCATTCATAATTTGAGCCTCACTTTTTGGGCAGGAACAGCAAGCTGCATTTGAATCCTCAGTGTCTGTTCCATTGGGTTTAGAAGCATCTTCTGTTTCTTGAGGAGGTGACCATGTCCTGGAGGGCAACTTTAACCCTGTGAAAGCATGAACTAGTTAAACAACAGTAACATAATAATGCCACAGTTCCAACAATGATACTATGACTTTATTGGCTTAAATGAGATTAGAATATTGTGAAAAAAAAACAGAAAGTAGATGAAATTATAAGACTTTTCTCAAATATATATCATTAGCAGAATAGCAGATATCCCTCAGTATAAGGCTACGTTCACACGTAGCGGAATTGTGGATGGCTTTTCCATCCGGATTTGTAGGCGGAAAATCTGAAGCGTTTTACAGTAGCAGCAAAATGTATATAACAAATCTCATCCACACATTGCGGAAAATTCCAGAGCAGAAATTTAACTGCGGTGCAGATTTTTAAATCTGCAGTATGTCAATTTATGCTGCGGAATGGTTGCGCATTTATTGCAGATTTTTCCTATTAAGTTCAAGTAAAAATCTGCAAATTTTTATTTATTTTTTTGCTGTGGAATAGCTGCATATCCACAGCAAAAAGCGCAAGTAAAAAACCAAAACCCTATTTCCACTTAAACCCCTTCATTATTTTGGCCTTAATAACAAAGATTTTTTTTTAGTTTTTTCATTATCGCCTTCCACGTTACCACATTTGCATAGTTTTTATTTTTGTCGCACAATAAAAATCTTTTAAAAACAAAAAATATTTGGTTTTGCATCGCCACATTCCAAGAGCCATAACGTTATTTTTCCATTGATGTAGCCATATGAGGGCTTGTTTTCTGGTAGACTAGGTGTAGTATTTTGGGGTTCATGGGGCTTACTGATTAACTTATTTTATTTTTTGGGGGTGAATGGAAAAAAAAAGAAGAAGCCATTTCAGTCGTTTTTGCGTTTTTTTTTTTTTTTAACAGCCTTAACCCCTTCCCGCTCCTTGACGTACTATTACGTCATGGCAGCTGTATCGTTCGCGCTCCATGACGTAATAGTACGTCTCGGGAGTAACGGCCGTTTCGGCCGTCCTCCCGACACATACAGGAGCTGTGACGCTGCGGTCTTGTTCAGCAGCTGTCACAGCTCCTACAGCGGGGACCGATCGCCGTGTCCCCGCTGATTAACCCCTTAAAAGCCGCGTTCTATAGAGATCGCGGCTTTTTAGGGGTTAAGCTGCCATCGCTGGCCTGCTACGCGATAGCGGCCGGCGATGGTGACTATGGCAACCGGACACCAAACAATGGCGTCCGGCTATGCTATAGACGGAAGCCTAGTGGGTCCTGACAACGTCAGGACCCACTATGCTTGCTGTCAGTGAGTAGCTGACAGCTCTAATACACTGCACTACGCATGTAGTGCAGTGTATTAGAATAGCGATCAGAGCCTCCTGCCCTCATGTCCCCTAGTGGGACAAAGTAATAAAGTAAAAAAAAAGTTAAAAAAAGATGTGTAAAAATAAGAAAATAAAAGATTTAAAAGTAATAAAAGGAAAAATCCCCCTTTTTCCCTTATCAGTCCTTTATTATTAATAAAAATATATAAATAAACAAATAAACTATACATAATTGGTATCGCCGCGTCCGTAACGGCCTGAACTACAAAATTATTTCTTTATTTATCCCGCACGATGAACGCCGTAAAATAAAATAATAATAAACCGTACCACAATCACAATTGTTTGGTCACTTCACCTCCCAAAAAAATGGAATAAAAAGAGATCAAAAAGTCGCATGTACCGAAAAATGGGATTGATAGAAACTACAGTTCGTTACGCAAAAAATAAGTCCTCGCACGGCTTTATTGATTGAAAAATAAAAACGTTCTGGCTCTTAGAATACGGTAACACAAAAAGTGAATGATTTTTTACAAAACGTATTTTATTGTGCAAACGCCATAAGACATTAAAAAAAAACTATAAACATCTGGTATCGCCGTAATCGTATCGCCCCGCAGAATAAAGTGAATATTTTATTTATAGCGCACGGTGAACGCTGTAAAAAAAAAAGAATAAAAAAACAATAGTAGAATTGCTGTTTATTAGTCACCACGCCACCTAAAAATAGAATAAAAACTGATCAAAAAGCCGCATGCACGCCAAGAAAACTACAATGCATTCCTCAAGGGGTCTAGTTTCCAAATTGGGGTCACTTTTGGGGGGTTCCCAATGTTTTGGCACCACAAGACCTCTTCAAACCGGACATGGTGCCTAATAAAAAAGAGGCCTCAAAATCCACTAGGTGCTCCTTTGCTTCTGAGGCCGGTGCTTCAGTCCATTACCGCACTAGGGCCACATGTGGGATATTTCTCAAAACTGCAGAATCTGGGCAATACGTATTAAGTTGCGTTTCTCTGGTAAAACCTTTTGTGTTATAAAAAAAATGGTATAAAGAGGATTTTCTGACAAAAAAAAAAAATGTAAACTTCACCTCTACTTTGCTCTAAATTTTTGTGAAACGCCTAAAGGGTTCATAAACTTTCTAAATGCTGTTGTGAATACTTTGAGGGGTCTAGTTTCTAAAATGGGGTGTTTCATAGGGGTTTCTAATATATGGGCCCCTCAAAGCAACTTCAGAACTGAACTGGAACCTTAAAAAATAAATAAATGAGGCAATACTTCGCTTCTTACATTATACTGATAATGAGCCGTGCCCACCCCGAGATGACCCCAGTTTTGACCGTTTGTATAAACGGAGACCCCTATTAGACCGTTTCAGTGCCCGATTTTCCCAAGCATTCACCCCCGAGAAGTGTATTTCTATTGATGAGTCCTTGGTACATTTTAAAGGGAGGGTTCAATTCCGCGAGTACCTGCCGGGTAAGAGGGCAAGGTATGGCGTGAAGATGTATAAGCTGCGAGAGTGCATCAGGGTATACCTACAGGTTTAGGATATATGAAGGAAAGGCCACCCCCAAACCAGACTGCATCCTGGACTACAATAGGTACATGGGAGGGATGGACTTGTCAGATCAAGTCCTGAAGCCCTACAGCGCCATGCGGTGTCGTATAAGAAGCTGGCCGGGAACATCATACAGATGGCTTTGTACAATGCGTACGTGCTACGTCGATGTGCAGGCCAGACAGGAACTTTCCTGGAATTTCAAGAGGTGATTATCAAGAACCTAATCTTTAGGGACCAAGAAGGGGGGGCACCCAGTACTTCTGGAAGCGGGGCCACACGCATCGTACCTGGGCGGCAACACTTTCCAGGAGAAGTTCCCCAAACTGGCAAGAAGGGAAAAAGTCAAAAGAGGTGCAAAGTCTGCAATAAGAGGGCGATAAGGGATGACACAATATATCAATGTGACACGTGTCCCGAATAACCAGAGCTCTGTATGAAAGAGTGTTTTAAAATTTATCATACATCCCTTGGTTTATAATTTACCCCAATTTTACTTACCCTGATGCACTCCGCACAGCTTATCCCCCCTCGTCTTTCCCCTCTGAGCCCTGCTGTGTGCCCAGGCAGCTGATAACAGCCACATGTAGGGTATTGCCGTACCCGGGAGAACCCACATTACAGTTTATGGGGTGTAGGTCTCCGGTCAAAATGCTCACTACACCTCTAGATGAATGCCTTAAGGGTGTAGTTTTTAAAACGGGGTCACTTCTTGCGGGTTTCAACTGTACTGGTACCTCAGGTGCTTCTGCATACATGACTTCGCACTAGAAAATCCCCAGTAGGCCAAATGGTGGTCCTTTCCTTCTGAGCCCTCCCATGGGCCCAAACGGCAGTTTATCACAACAAATGGGGTATTGCGGCCTTCAGAACAAATTGCGCAACAGAATGGGGTATTTTGTTTCTTGTGAAAATAAGAAATTTTCAGCCAAAACTACATATTATTTGAAAAAAATAATTTTGTTTTCATTCCCAGCCCAATTCAAATTAGTTCTGTGAAAAAACTATGGGGTCAAAATAGTCACAACACCCATAAATGAATTCCTTGAGGGGTGTAGTTTCCAAAATGGGGTCATTTGTGGTGGGTTTCTATTGCTTTGATACCTCTGGGGCTCTGCAAATGCGACATGGCAGCCGAAAACCAATCCAGCAAAATCTGTACTCCAAAGAATACACAGCGCTCCTTTCCTTCTGAGCCCTCCCATGGGCCCAAACGGCAGTTTATCACCACAAATGGGGTATTGCCGCACTCAGGACAAATTGGGCAACAAAATGGAGTATTTTATTTCTTGTGAAAATAAGAATTTTTGAGCTAAAATGACATATTATTGGGAAAAATATATATTTTTTTAATTCCCAGCCCAATTCAAATAAGTTCTGTGAAGAAACTATGGGGTCTAAATGGTCACATTACCCATAAATGAATTCCTTGAGGGGGTGTAGTTTCCAAAATGGGGTCGCATCTGGTGGGTTTCCATTGCTTTGATACCTCTGGGGCTCTGCAAATACGACATGGCAGCCGAAAACCAATCCAGCAAAATCTGGACTCCAAAAAACACACAGCGCTCCTTCCCTTCTGAGGCCTCCCATGGGCCCAAACGGCAGTTTATTGCCACAAATGGGGTATTTCTGCACTCAGGAGAAATTGGGCAACAAAACTGAGCATTTTGTTCCCTGTGAAAATAAGAAATTTTGATAAAAAATTACATCTTATTGGAAAAAATGTCATTTTTTTAATGTCACAGCCCAATTGAAATAGGTGCTGTGAAAAAACTGTGTGCTCAAAATGCTAACAACAACCATAAATGAATTCCTTGAGGGGTGTAGTTTCCAAAATGGGGTCACTTTTGGTGGGTTTCCATTGCTTTGATACCCCTGAGGCTCTGCAAATGCGACATGGCACCCGAAAACCAATACAGCAAAATCTGGACTCCAACAAACATATAGCGCTCCTTTCCTTCTGAGCCCTCCCATGGGCCCAAACGGCAGTTTATCACCACAAATGGGGTATTGCCACACTAAGGACAAATTGGGCAACCAAATGGGGTATTTTGTTCCCTGTGAAAATAAGAAATTTTGATCACAAATGACATTTTATTGGAAAAAATGACATTTTTTTCATTTCACAGCCCAATTCAAATACGTGCTGTGAAAAAACTGTGCGGTCAAAATGGTAACAACAACCATAAATGAATTCCTTGAGGGGTGTAGTTTCCAAAATGGGGTCACTATTGGGGGATTCCTACTGTTTTGGCACCTCAACACCTCTTCAAACCTGGCATGCTGCCTAAAATATATTCTAATAAAAAAAGAGGACTCAAAATGCACTAGGTGCTTCTTTGCTTCTAGGGCTTGTGTTTTAGTCCACGAGCGCAGTAGGGCCACATGTGGGACATTTCTAAAAACTGCAGAATCTGGACAATACATATTTAGTAGTGTTTCTCTGGTAAAACCTTCTGTGTTACAGAAAAAAAAATGAATAAAATTGAAATTCAGCAAGAAAAATGAAATTTGCAAATTTCACCTCCACTTTGCTTTAATTCCTGTGAAATGCCTGAAGGGTTAAAAAACTTTCTAACTGCTGTTTTGAATACTTTGAGGGGTCTAGTTTTTAAAATGGGGTGTTTTATCAGGGTTTCTAATACATAGGCCCCACAAAGCCACTTCAGAACTCAAGAGGTACCTTAAAAAAAAGGCTTTTGAAATTTTCTTAAAAATATGAAAAATTGCTGTTTATGTTCTAAGCCTTGTAACGTCCAAGAAAAATAAAAGAATGTTCAAAAAACGATGCCAATCTAAAGTAGACATATGGGAAATGTGAACTAGTGACTAATGTGGGTGGTATAACCGTCTGTTTTACAAGCAGATGCATTTAAATTCTGAAAAATGCAATTTTTTCAAAATTTTCTCTAAATTTTGCAATTTTTCACCAATAAACACTGAATATATTGACCAAATTTTACCTTGAACATGAAGCCCAATGTGTCACGAGAAAACAATCTCAGAATCGCTTGGGTAGGTTTAAGCATTCCCACGTTATTACCACATAAAGTGAAATATGTCAGATTTGAAAAATGGGCTCTGAGCCTTAAGGCCAAAACTAGGCTGCGTCCTTAAGGGGTTAACCATGTGGTTTAATTAGTGTGTTAACTTTATTGTTCGAGTTGTTACGATCGCAGCAAAACCATATATGTGTATTTATTATTTTTTTACACTTTTAGGCCCCATGCACACGACCGTAGTTTTCATCCGTAATTACTGATCTAGAATTGTGGACCCATTCATTTCTATAGGCCACAGACACCTTTCCATATATTTACAGATGTGCACCGTGGAAATGATCCGCAAATTATAGAATATCTCCTATTCCTGTCCGCAATTACGGCACGTAGAAGTCCACGGGTGCTTCCGCAATTGCAGACGGCTATGTATGTGTTCCTATGCGACCGCAGGGAATTCACCATAGAGACCTTTTCAAGGAGTTGGCACATGTTGGTGACATCATTTGTAGCCTCCCAATTTTTTGTGGATCCGTAAATACGGATGCACTATAGACCATATTTGCGGACAACGTGCCAGATACGTGGAAGACTTGCGGATGACTATGGAGCCGTATTTGCGGACATTAAAAAGCCTTAGGGTCATGTGCATGAGGCCTTACTAAATGAAACCACTTTTTATGGGAAAAAAAGTGGTTTGATTTTTACTGCAGTTTTTATTTTAAACTTTAACGGTTTTTAATATTTATTTTTTTTAATCCTACTAGGGGACCTTACCATGCGATCTTCTGATTGCTGATATAATGCTTTGGTATACTTAGTATACCAATGCATTACTGCCTGTCAGTGTAAAACTGCCCCCGGCACGGTCTAATAAAAATAAAGTCATGGCACGACCTGGGGGCTTTTGTTAGGCCCCGGCTCCCATGGCAACTCATTCGCGGCCACTGATGGGTGCTAGCTAGAGACAGGTAGGAGAAACACTTCGTTTTTCATCTTGTGATCACTGTGAATGGTTCTCACAGTGATCACATGAACGGAGACCACTGTTATTGGTCTCCGATCATCACTCTGAAGCCAAGGCTGTTGCTAACAGCCTTGGCTTCAGAGGCAGATTACCCGATGAACGGGAAAACCACTCCGATGCGGCCCAATCCACTCAGATGTGGCGCTTGCTATTGAGCGCCGCATCTGAGGGGTTAAAACTGATTGGAGACCACTGCTAGTGGTCTCCGATCGTTGCCCTGAAGCCCGAGGCTGTTACCAGCAGCCCGGTCTTCAGGAGATCCCCGCGAAAACCGCTCCAATGCGGTCCCCTCCTCCCAAACCACTCAGATGCGGCACTTGCTATTGAGTGCCGCATCTGAGGGGTTAAATACGATCGGAGACCACTGCTAGTGGTCTCCGATCGTTGCCCTGAAGCCCGAGGCTGTTACCAGAAGCCCGGTCTTCAGCAGCACCCCGCACGATGCGGGGAAAGTTCTTCTGAAGTGCCGATGTGAAACACTTCAGAAGAACTACCAGAACGGCCAACGTAAAAATACAATACGCCTGTCGTTAAGGGGTTAACAGTGCACACCGTGCAGAGTTATATTGCAATAGATCAAACTTTTACGGACATGGTGATACCAATTCTGTTTATTTCTTTATTGTTTACAGGGAAAATGGGAAGAGAGGGGCTTTTGAACTTTTAATATTATTTTTCTATATTCCTAGAAAAAGGTTTAGTTCCACTAGGGGGTTTGAACATTTGATCATTAGATCGCATGCACAATGCTTATGTATTGCAGTGTATTATGTTTTTGCCATCTCCTATTAAGTCCAGCAAGAAACAATAGGGGGACCAAGATGGCAGACCTAGTGGCGATGGGGAGATGGAGGGGCTTAGATGCTGCGGTTGCTATTGACCTCGGCATCTAAGAGGTTTAAAGTCTGGGATGAGAGTTAACTTCTTTCCCGGACGTTAGAGTGAGGTGTCGGCTTTAATATACAGCTGACAGCGGCACCTAGAGTGGGCTAAGCATGTGGGCCTGCTACATACTCCCCCCTCCTGACTAACGTACAAGTACATCAAATTTCGGAAAGGGGTGAAGCAATGAATTTAATGGAAAACATTTTAGACTATTTCTCCTTACTTTTCGTGCTTTAAGCAGGCATCCCTCTACTATATAATGTATATCTAAGCATAATTCACTGATCAGTTATAACATTAAAACCACCTTCCAAATATTGTGTTGGTCCCCTTTGTGCCGAACCAGATTTTTGCTGCCCTATCTGAGGGCAGCATAAAGTAGTGACAAAGACCCTGAGCATGACGCTGTGTCTTGAAGGCCAAGTCAACACCTTGAACTCTTTGTCATGTTCCTCAAACCATTCCAGAAATTTTTTTGCAGTGCGGCAGGGCACATTATCCTGCGATTAGGAAATACCGTTGCCATGAAGGGGTGTACTTGGTCTGCAACAATGTTTAGGTAGGTGATATGTGCCAAAGTAACATCCACATAGTGAACCCAAGGTTTGCCAGCAGAACAGTGCCCGTACCATCACACTGCATCCACCTTCTTCTCATAGGGCCATCCTAGTGCCATCTCTGACCATCCACGTGAGGTAAAATAAAACCTGATTCTTCAGACTAAGGCCCCTTCTTCCTTTGCTCCGTGGTCCAATTTTGATGCTCATCTGCCTATTGTAGGCGCTTTTGGGGGTGGACAAGGGTCAGCAAGGGAACACTGACCGGTCTGCGGCTTCGAAGCCCCAAGCGCATCAAGCTGTGATGCATTATGTGTCAGCAATTTGTGCTACAGTAGCGGATGGGCTAGCCCTCACTCCCTACATGCATCAATGAGCCTTGGGTGCCGATCACCCTTTTGCCAGTTCAACGGTTCTCCTTCACTGTACCACTTTGGTAGGTACTAACCCCTGCATACCGGGAACAACCCATAAGATCTGCCGTTTGGAGATGCTCTGACCCAGTTATCTAGCCATTACAATTGTCAAAGTTGCTCAGATCCTTACACTTGCTCATTGTTTCTGCTTCCAACACATCAACTTCAAGAACTGACTGTTCACTTGCTGGCTAATATATCCTACCCCCTGACAGGCACCATTGTAACCAGATAATCAATGATATTCACTTCGTTGATCAGTGTATTTAGGCCCTTTATAGATAGAGCAGCATTTCTCAATCTGGGTTCCGTAGAACCCCAAGTGTCTGTGATGGGATCTCTGTGATTACAATGACTGATTTTGTGGCCTGAATGCATTGTGCATGTATCGACACCATTTGATGGCACACAAGGTATTCATATTTAGGGTCTGCTGTCTGAATTCCTTTTGTGCATAAACAATATGCCAGTGTTAACTAATATGCTAATTACGCTGCCTTATTATAAACAAAACCTTTAATAAATGTATTTAAATCACTTATTTTAATTCAAAATGATGATTAAATCTCCACTTTAAATCTTGATATTTATCTGCCCTATCCGTTTGGGCTGCACTGGTTTATTAACCGCTTCCCGACCGCCCACTGTATATTCACGTCGGCACTTGCTGGGCTCTGTGCAGTGCCGACGTGAATTCACGGTGGGTGTTAAAAGCACGATCCGGGTGTCTCAGAGTAGCGCTGACACCCGGATCGCGCTGTTATCACCTGCCTCTGGTCCCGGAGATATGATCGGGACCTGATTAGTTCAGGTCCCGGTCATGTGATCGCAGGGAAAGTGTGTTGTAGCAACGAACTGGAAAGTTTGTTGCTATAACAAACTGGAAAGTTTGTTGCTACAACAAACTTTCCCGGGGACCGATTGCGGGTGCTGCAGTCGGCTATAAGGCAGAACCGGGGGCCATGTAACAGCCCCCGGGTCTGCCATGCACAGCAGCCTATGAGAACCAGCCGGATGCTGGTTCTCATATGCTTCCTGTCAGTGTGACTCTCAGCGTCACACTGACAGTTTATAATACGTTACACTACCTAGGTAGTGTAATGTATTATAGCAGCGATCAGTGCTGCCAGGCTTCAAGTAAAACAAGTAAAAAGTAAAAAATAAAGTAATAAAAAAGTTTTATAAAAGTGTAAAAACAAGTTATAAAAGTTACAAAAAAAAATAATGCTTTTTTTCCTATAAGTCTTTTATTATAGGGAAAAAATGAAAATGTAAAAAAAAGTACACATATTTGGTATCACCGCGTTCGTAACGACCCAAACTATAAAACTATAATATTATTTTTCCCGCACGGTGAACACCGCAAAAAAAATAATTAAAAAACAATGTCAGTATCACTTTTTTTTGGTCATCAACCCTCCCAAAATATAGAATAAAAAGTGATCAAAAAGTCGCATGTACCCCAAAATAGTACCAATAAAAACTACAACCCGTCCCGCAAAAAACAAGCCCTTACACCGCTTTTTTGACGGAAGAATATAAAATTATGACTCTCATAATATGGTGACACAAAAAATAAATAATTTTATCAAAGTGATTTTATTGCGCAATCGCCAAGAAACATAAAAAACCTATATACATATGGTATCGCCGTAATCGTACCGACCCGCAGAATAAAGTAAAATGTCATTTATACCGCACGGTGAAAAGTGTAAAAAAAATATACAAAAAACATTGTCAGAATTTATGTTTCTTTGTCACTTTGCTTCCAAAAAAATGTAATAAAAAGTGATTAAAAAAAATCACATGTACCCTAAAATGGTACCAATGAAAAGTACAGATTGTCCCGCAACAAATAAGCCCACACACGGCTCAGTTGGAGAAAAAATAAAAAAGTTCTGGCTCTCAGAATATGGCGATGCAAAATTTGCAGTGTTCCAAAAGCAGATGAGATCGGGCGACCATTTATCAGTGCGACACCGGCCACATATCTGCGTATTATTATTTATGTACCCCATTATTATACCCTCTTATTATGTCCTGATGTTCTCCGCACAGGTTACATATGCCCCCACATCATAATTGAAATTCCAGCAAAACCCAAAACAGAACAGTTACCAAGCAAAATCTGCGCTCCAAAAGCCAAATGGCGTTCCCTCCCTTCTGAGCCCCACACCAGCTTACGTCCACATATATGATATTTTATATCCGGGAGAACCCGCTCAACATTGTATGAGGTATTTGTCTTCAGTGGCACAAACTGGGCACAGCGTATTGTGCATTAAAATGGCATATCAGTGGAAAATTTTAATTTCCAGTTTGCACCATCCGCTGCGCATTAACGCCTTGGCGCACCACGACTTAATAGCATGTCGTGGTGCGAGGGGTTATATATGGAGCGGACTCACGCGCTGCGCCCGCTCCATATTCTGCAGGTGTCAGCTGTGTATTACAGCTGACACCCGGGACTAACGGACAGGAACAGCGATCGCGCTGTTACAGGAGCCTGTAAAATGACATTATACTGCAATACATTAGTACTGCAGTGTATTGTACCAGCGACCTAATGATCGCTCGTTCCAGTCCCCTAAAGGGACTTTTGGGAGGTTTCCACTGTTTTGGTACCTCAGGGGCTTTGCAAATGTGACATGGCACCCGAAAACCATTCCAGCTAAATTTGAGCTCCAAAAGCCAAATATTGTTCCTTCCCTTCTGAGTCCTGCCGTGTGTCCAAACAGCAGTTTATTACCACATATGGTGTATTGCTGTAATCAGGACAAATTGTTTTACAAGTTTTGGGGTGATTTTTCTACTTTATTCATTGTAAAAATTAAACATTTCTATGTTTTTTCAGAAAAAAGTAGATTTTCATTTTCATGGCCTAATTCCACTAAATTCAGCAAAAAACCTGTGGGGTCAAAATGCTAACTATACCCCTAGAAAAATTCCTTGAGGGGTGTAGTCTTCAAAATGGGGTCAGTTTTGGGGGGATTCCACTGATTTGCCCCCTCCGGGGCGTTGCAAACGCGACATGGCACTGAAAACCAATCCAGCAAAATCTGCACTTCAAAATCCAAATGGCGCTCCTTCCCTTCTGAGCTCTGCTGTGGGTCCAAACAGCAGTTTAGTACCACATATGGGGTATCGGCGTAATCGGGAGAAGTAGCTTTACAAGTTTTAGGGTGCTTTTTAATCTTTATTCCTTGCAAATATTATTTTTTTTTATATTTTTTCAGAAAAAATTATATTTTCACTTTCACAGACTTACTCCAATAAATATAGCAAAAGACCTGTGGGGTCAAGATGCTAACTACACCCCTAGATAAATTCCTTGAGGTGTGTAGTTTCCAAAACCGTCTCACTTTTGGGGTGTTTCCACTGTTTTGGCACCACAAGACCTCTTCAAACCTGACATGGTGCCTAAAATACATTCTAAAAAAGGAGGCCCCAAAATCCACTAGGTGCTCCTTTGCTTCTGAGGCCGGTGTTTCAGTAAATTAGCGCACTAGGGCCACATGTGGGATATTTCTAAAAACTGCAGAATCTGGGCAATAAATATTGAGTTGCATTTCTCGGGTAAAACCTTCTGTGTTACAGAAAAAAATGTATTACAAATGAATTTCAGCAAAAAAAAGAAAATTTGTAAATTTCACCTGTACTTTTGCTTTAATTCCTGTGAAGCGCCTAAAGGGTTAAGAAACTTTCTGAATGCTGTTTTGAATACTTTGAGGGGTGCAGTTTTTAATATGTGGTGATTTATGGGGTCTATCTAGTACATAAGGCCCTCAAAGCCACTTCAGAACTGAACTGGCCCCTGTAAAAATAGCCTTTTGAAATTTTCTTGAAAATGTGGGAAATTGCTGGTAAAGTACTAAACATTGTAACGTCCTAGAAAAATAAAATAATGTTCAAAATACAATGCAAATATAAAGTAGACATATGGAATATGTAAAATAGTAACTATTTTGTGTGGTATTACTATCTGTTTTACAAGCAGATACATTTAAAATGAGAAAAATCATAATTTTTGCAAATTTTCTCTAAATTTTGGTGTTTTTCACAAATAAGCAATGAATTTATTGATCAAATTTTTCCACTAACATAAAGCACAATATGTCACAAGAAAACAATCTCAGAATCGCTTGGATAGGCAAAAGCATTCCAGAGTTATTAACACATAAATTGACACATGTCAGATTTGAGAAAATGGGGCTGGTCATGAAGGTCAAAATGAGCTCGGTCTTGAAAGGGTTAAGTCATTACTAAGTCACTCCTATAAAACTATATGTGAGTATAGAGATATGGTGAAATGATTCAGAGTGGCTGCAGTCACGGTTTGTCTTCCTTTATCATGATTGGTAAGACTAGCTGCTATTTCAAACTACAGAGCCAGAGGGTACCGCAGCGGGGTTCCCTGGCGTGAAGAAGTTTGTGAACCAGTGAAGTAGAAGATTAGAATAACTATAATAACAAAACAAAAATATAACTGAAAATACACAATTTTATGCAATACTCACCCTTCATACAGTAATCTAGTTCAAGCAGTTCACTATCCTCAGGTTGTTCCTGCCAATACACCAAGTAATGAGTAACATTCCCATTGGGTTCAGATGGTGGTTTCCATTTTAGTATAATCTGAGATGATGCGTTGGATATAGAAAATGGGTCAAGTGGAACCGAGGGTGCTGAAATTAAACACATTATTTGATTATAGCTACAGATAAATAGATCATTGCTATATTTTAACACCTCCAAGACAAATTAAGAGCATATAAGTCCCATAAACAATTACTTACTGGTTTCATTTGTCCTTATATAGATGATCTCACTCTTTGCTCCATACGTTCTTCCTCTTTCATCTGATGAAGACACAAGAGTCTTGACAAATACGGCATACTGTGTCCAAGGCTTCAGATTACGTAAAAGATGCCCTGGAGGGCTAGGTGTCTTGCCATCTGTAGTACGTTGTGGTGGATCCACATCCACCACTGTCCAACTATTGGAACCGCATGCATCCTGACCATCAAACTCTGTAACATTCTGATAGGGTCTGGACCATGAAAGAAATAAAAGACACAGATTGATATTGATGTAAAAACAGATGCCTGTGCTGAATATCATATAGTATCAGGTGCGGACCATCTACTACTACACAGTCCAAAAAACGGACTGGATCAATAACCCAGATAAATAGACCCCTCTCTGGTACAAATTATTATTTCCAGGATCCTTTATATTGGATGTGGCATATGATATACTACATGAGATCAAACTGCCAAACAACCTCCTGTTCAGTTTGATCACTCTTGGCAATGTCAGGGAAAAGTACCCCTACTAATACCCTACTTTACCTAGGATAGTGAAGAATTTGTCCTGCACTGCAGACACATTTTTCATGGTCATAGGTAAAGTACCTGTTTGATTTCTACTAATATTGATGTTTATACCAGTAATACAAAATTGGTATCACTGCGTCCGTAAGAAACAATTACAATATAACATTATTTAACTCGCACGGTGAACGCCGTAAAAAAAAAACAAAATTGTAAAAATTCCAAAATCGCTGTTTTTTGGTCACCATAGTGCTAAAAATTTTTTTATAAAAAGTAATCAAAAGTTGTATGTATCAATAAAAACTACAGATCGAAGAGCAAAAAATAAGCCCTCACACCCCTCAATCGCAGAAGAAATAAAAAAAGGTATGGCTCTCAGAATGTGGTGAAACAAACAAAAAAAAAAATCCTTTTTTTTTAACAAATAGATTTTTCTTTGTGAAAGTAGTAAAATATGAACAAAAACCTATACAAATTCGGTATCACCGTAATTGTATTGAGTTGCAGATTAAAGTTAAGTTGTCGTCTTTACCGCACGATGAAAGCCGTAAAAATTAAACCCAAAAAAACAATGGAGAAATCAGTTTTTTCCAATTTCAGCCTGCAAAGAATTTTTTTTAAGTTTCCCAGTTCATTACATCGTACTTTAAATGATACTAATAGAAACTGCAACTGCTCCTGCAAAATATAAGCCCGCACATCACACCATTAACTGAAAAATAAAAAAGTTATGGCTCTTGGAAGGCGGGAGTGAAAAAAAAATAGCTCCGTCCTCAAAGGGTTAAGATTTTAGATAGGCAAGTTGATCAGTGAGACCCTCTTTCGTACATAAAAACTTACTGCAAAAACAATGTGTTAGTCCCAAAATAATGTCAATACATAGCTGTGAACATGACACTCCCCATTAAAAATGTTATATATCTAGATAGCATCTCCCCAAACAAAAACTGTACAAAATATGGAAAACATGGTTGGAACACCAATCTATATCCCGAATCCACTACAGCCCCCAGGCTACTCCTGAAGTGACTATGAGAACTATTTGAAGATGTACTTCATAAATTACCCTCTACCCATACAACACCCACCGAAAGAGGTTTACAAACTGATTTTTCCCTTCAAATAACCTCAGGCGATTTTTCAGAATAAGTTGCCGTAGGTGTGTGTGTACATGGGAAACTTTTCCCTACTACAGGCTCTCTCTAATTTTCAGTTTTCTTTGATAGTGAGGGGAGCCTATCTGCTATCATGTCTTCTATACACTGCACACAAAGTAGCGCAGGATTCTCTCTTTTTTTTTTCTTCTTTCTCTCTTTTATATATATAAATATATATATATCTCAAAAGCTGCAGCAGCATGGATGAGATTATACAGCAGTAATGAGCAGTGTAGCTGAGAATTCAAAGCTGGGGTAAGATATAACACCTACTATAAGCTGCTGCAGCGCCTGTGTCTCTGTTTCTGTATCACTCTACTCCTGCTCCCTCTTTCCCCTCCCCTCTCCGTAGACTTCTATGGCCATCAGTGAAATGATACTTCAAATAATCTAATAGCCTATCTTTTACCCGGATACTCATCTAAACTGATGTATAGTCACACACTGTTTAGGTATACTGAAATGTTTTTAGGAATGTGGATTGATACATGTTTCTGCTTGTAGGACATGTAAAGAAGTGTTATGTTTCTCCTGTTCTTTGATCCATTTTTTTATGATCAAGATCAATCATATGTGCATGAAAAAACATTCTAGTTTAAAAAAAAAATAATAATAATAATATATATATTAAAAATTTTTTTTTAAACTAGAATATTTTTCATGCACATATGATTGATCTTGATCATAACAAAAAGGATTAAAGAAAAGAACACACACATATATATATATATATATATATACACACACACACACACACACACACACACACACACATACACATATATACAAAACGAAAGAAATCCCACAGCACTCCGATGGTTCCAAAAAGTATGTGATTTATTCAGTCAACAGCTGCAACGTTTCCGTCCTGCTATAGGACCTTTTTCAAGAATAGCTTGAAAAAGGTCCTATAGCAGGACAGAAACGTTGCAGCTGTTGACTGAATAAATCACATACTTTTTGGAACCATCGGAGTGCTGTGGGATTTCTTTCGTTTATGTTTTATAATCCATGGATCTGGATTACCTGCTTGCACCCATTACCGTGTTGGAATCTGTCGCAGAGTGCTGCTTATCTCTACCTATACACACATATATATCTATATATATATAGATATATATATATGTTAGAGAGGTGCTGGAGACAGCCTGTTATGTTATGCAAATTATGTATTTAAGATTGAAGAAAAATAACAATCTACTCCAACAACTTCAGGAGGGCTAAGGACTACATGTTAATACTTACGCCTCCTTATAATGAAACATGAATCCCAACAAATCTCTGTAGTCAGGCGGCCAGTATGGGTCCCATCTAATTAACACTTTATCGTAGCTTGATTTTATATAGTTGAAGCGCAGCACATCAGTCTCACCTGTAAAAGGATTGTTAAACCCATCAGAAATGATAAACTACCATCATCCTAAAGGTCTACTTATCTTTATTACAACGTAACACTCACTCAAGTCTTATGCACATGACATGTAATAGACAAATGTCGGTTTTCTGTCATCACCCAAGTACTCACACATGGGTGTCTGCACTTTTGTGATTGGTTGACACTGCAAGCAGAACCGCTCACCAGCGATGAAGACAGAGGATCTACAAAGATGCTCTTTGCTTAGCTTTTCTGTACGTCCCCCTTCACACTTACTCAAAATGCACAGAGCCTTAGGCTTCTGTACCAAATCCCAATTGCCTTTTTTGTACTGGCTATATACAATCGTACATAGATTGAAATTACCTGTATTTTTACCTGAATTTCAAAAGGTTGGTCTGACCACTTATTGTGGCACCAAGATTTTAATTATGCAGCCATGAATAATGCGGGCTTTCCTTTATGTCTGAGCTTTGTGGCTACACAGAGGTAGACCAATGACTGTCGACTTTAGGAGCTAATTCGGTGCCTGGGCGTACACCATATGGAATCCAGCGCACAGACTAATCTGTCAGGCACATTTATTCAATGAAATGTGCCAGAAAAGGGCATTAGAAAAATGGTGCAAGTGACATGTAGCTTATTTATGAAATCATTTTTTAATCTTGTTCTCCAACATGTACAACAGATTTGAAAACGGAGGATGAAAGGGGTCGAAACAACTCAAATTGTAGTGCCAGATTCATTACGGACTTACTAGTATACTGGTGTACATGTGCGACATGAGGTGGAGTAAATGCGTATAGCATTTGCACTCAATAGATTAAGTTGTGTGCGCTATTTTGATAAATTTCAGGTACATGACCAGATTTTTCCTTTGCAAAGTGTTGTTTGTCTGCGGTGCAAATTTACATCCATTTCAGTGTTCGGGTATGTTCACACGAGGGCGTCCGTAACGTCTGAAATTACGGAGATGTTTAAGCCTGAAAACATCCCCGTAATTTCAGCCGTACCGGCATGTGCAGGCGCTTGAACGCCGCGTCAATTACGGACGTAATTGGCGCTGCTATTCATTGGAGTCAATGAATAACGGCTCCAAATACGGCCAAAGAAGTGACAGGTCACTTCTTTGACGCGGGCGTCTATTTACGCGCCGTCATTTGACAGCGGCGCGTAAATTACGCCTCGTGTGAACAGACAAACGTCTGCCCATTGCTTTCAATGGGCAGATGTTTGTCAGCGCTATTGAGGCGCTATTTTCGGACGTAATTCGGGGCAAAAACGCCCGAATTACGTCCGTAAATAGGCCGTGTGAACATACCCTTAATAGCCACCATTGTAGCACAGATTTTGGATTATGAATTGAAGGAAGATGCTTATGTAACAGACTACAATTCGCTTTCTCCATGAAGAAAACTTAGAAGGAAGATATTTCTTTTAGGCTTTATTCAGACGAACAGGAATTACGTCCGTGCAACGATTGTGATTTGCACGCGCATTGCACGGACCTATATTAGTCTATGGGGCCGTGCAGACATGTCTATGATTTTTACGCAGCGTGAGTCCGCTGAAAAAAAGTCACGACATGTCCGTTCTTTGGGCATTTTGCGCGAATCACGCACCCATTGAAGTCAATGGGTGCGTGAAAACCACGCATGTTGCACGGAAGCACTTCCGTGCGAACAGCATGATTCGCGCAAGAGCTGTCAAAAGGATGAATGAAAACAGAAAAGCACCACGTGCTTTTCTGTTTACAAACATCCAAATGGAGTGTCATAATGATGGCGGCTGCGCGAAAAGCACGCAGCCGCGCATCATATGCTGCTGCCCCACGGAGCTGTTAAGTTAACGCCACGCTGGTGTGAATCCAGCCTTACATAGTTGATAAGGTTAAAGAGACTCTGTCACCAGATTTTGCAACCCCTATCTGCTATTGCAGCAGATAGGCGCTGCAATGTAGATTACAGTAACGTTTTTATTTTTAAAAAACGAGCATTTTTGGCCAAGTTATGCCCATTTTTGTATTTATGCAAATGAGGCTTGCAAAAGTACAACTGGGCGTGTTGAAAAGTAAAAGTACAACTGGGCGTGTATTATGTGCGTACATCGGGGCGTGTTTACTACTTTTACTAGCTGAGCGTTCTGATGAGAAGTATCATCCACTTCTCTTCATAACGCCCAGCTTCTGGCAGTGCAGACACACAGCGTGTTCTCGAGAGATCACGCTGTGACGTCACTCGCTTCCTGCCCCAGGTCCTGCATCGTGTCGGCCACATCGGCACCAGAGGCTACAGTTGATTCTGCAGCAGCATCAGCGTTTGCAGGTAAGTAGCTACATCGATTTACCTGCAAACGCCGATGCTGCTGCAGAATCATCTGTAGCCTCTGGTGCCGATGTGTCCTCGCTCGTCTGACACGATGCAGGACCTGTGAGTGACGTCACAGCGTGATCTCTCGAGAACACGCTGTGTCTGCACTGCCAGAAGCTGGGCGTTCTGAAGAGAAGTGGATGATACTTCTCGTCAGAAAGCCCAGCTAGTAAAAGTAGTAAACACGCCCCGATGTACGCACATAATACACGCCCAGTTGTACTTTTACTTTTCAACACGCCCAGTTGTACTTTTGCAAGCCTCATTTGCATAAATACAAAAATGGTCATAACTTGGCCAAAAATGCTCGTTTTTTTAAAATAAAAACGTTACTCTTATCTACATTGCAGCGCCGATCTGCTGCAATAGCAGATAGGGGCTGCAAAATCTGGTGACAGAGCCTCTTTAAAAAAAGACACAGGTCCATCAAGTCCAACCTATAATCCTACCGTGTTAATCTAGAGGAAGGCAAAGCCCCCATGACTCCAGATATGGCAATCACAATAAATCCCTGGATCAACAGCCCAGTATCTCCAGAATCTAGTACTCATAACCTGTAATATATGTTTCAAGAAAGGAATCAAGGCCCTTCTTGAACTATTTCAAAGAATCAACCACCACAACATCCTGTGGCAGAGAGTTCCATAGTCTCACTGCTCTTACAGTAAAGAATCCCCGTCTGTGACGGTAGTGAAACTTTTTCTCCTCTAGATGTAGAGGAGGCCCGCTTGACATTGTTAAATGCCTAGGTGTAAAAACATCATTGGAAAGATCTCTGTACTGTCCAGTTATAGATTTGTACATTGTAAATAGATGACCTCTCAGGGATGTGTGCACAAGTTTGCTTGTGGTTTTAATGCAGCATGACAAAACAGTTGCCATTAAAGTAGCTTTTTGAACAATTTCTAGAACAGCTTCTCCTGTGGCTGAAAAGTTCTGCAGCTACCTGCCATCAGATTACATTGTGTCTGAAAATACTCTCAACATAGCTGACAGAGATGACAAACTTCAGATACTTCATTTTTTCCCCCCTGTAACCGATTTTTCTATTATATTCTATTTATACTGGCCCTCTTTGATACGACAACTCTTTTGCTCCACTATTTACATACCACTTGCTGTCTTTGCATATCCAGGTGCAGGCTCATGGTTGTGTCAGTGTGTGTCTTGTGCTGCTGCTGTGAGACACATTGGGTTTTGGTTGAAGGTCAGGTGTGTGGTACGCCATAACAGGTTACTATTACCAAGAACTTGAATACTGTACTTAAACTTATATGCCCTTTTTGTTGGCTTCCCAGTACTAATCTACCGTATCTTAAAGGCTATGTACACCTTTGAAATAGTTTTTTTTTACTTTAAAAAATAAATAATCTTTACTTTTTCAGATACAGCTCCTTTGTACACAGAATACAAAGCAGCTGTATCTGAAGAAGTAAAGATTATTTTATTTTTTTTAAATATCCAGGGTTACATGGCCTTCATTGAAGGGATATACTAAGAGACCTAATATGCATATCTTCATGGTGTTTGGTGCAGCATTCTAAATACTTTTTTATTAAAAAGTCTTTTTACTTTTTGAGACACAGCTGCTTTGTATCCGGTATACAAAGCAGCTGTATCTAGCGCTGAAACCTGTATCTGTCAGGCAGGATCCACCTCTTATCGAAGTTATGAACTTAGATGTGATCAGTAACAGCTTGATCCTGCGTGTCAGAGACATGCAGGACCCGCTGACACTGAACCCGTCAGTACAGCTGACCTGACAGATGCAGGTTTCAGCACAAGATACAGCTGTTCTGTATACAGGATACAAAGTTGCTGTATCTCAATAAGTAAAAATGATTTTTAACAAAAAGTATTCAGAATGCTGCACCAAACACCCTGAAGGTATGCATATTAGGTCTCTTATGAAATCCCTTCGATGAATACCATGTAACCCTGGATATTTCTCATGTGCCCTATCAGGCAAGGAAAATCTTGGCTTCTACTTTATTCAGTCTTCCTCACCATCTGTTCAGGAATTTATAACCAAAATAAATGGGCTAAACACCTGGGTTACCATTGTGTTTTAGTATGTGTCTGTATTAAATGTGCGATGCAACATGCCTGTTGTATTTAAAAACCACCTTATTTTATTCTCAAAAAGCCTAGTATGTTATTCTATGCTCATCTTTCTGTGCCTATGGGACATCGGGATGCCACAGAGGTCTGGGTCCTAACTGTCTCCTTGGATGGACTACCATTATATGTACCACAGCTGTCTACTCCACTATCTAGACTTGTTCCTAGGGGGGTGGGTGAGAGATTTGAGGTTGTTAACTGTACTTTTTTGTATTTTACTTAAAAAAAAGATATATATCTAAATAAAAGATTTGTTTAAAATAAAAAAGGCTGTAACTGGTAAGATGTGCTGCGAGTTGGAGTTTTAGGGCTAGTTCACACAGAGTATGTTGCCGCTGTTTTTGACACGGAAACCACCTTGGAAACAGCTCCAAAAAACGCACGAAATTGCCTCCCATTGATTATAATTACGTGAGTGGTAAAAAAAACGTTTGCGGGAAAAAGAAGCGTCATGCCCTTTCTTCGTGGCATTTCCGTCTTTGACATCAATGGGAGGCAGAGAAAGCGGTATTCGCAAAGTTTTGTGCCCGCGGCGCTCAACGGCCGTGGCCGAAAAAAACGGCACAAAAAACGCAGCAAAGAGAGTGCAGGCAGGTCAAAATCTGCTTCCAAATTCCTTCAGGAATTTGGAGGCAGATTTTTCCCCCTGCAAAAAAACTCTGTGTGAACAAGGCCTTATAGGTTGAAGAATTTTACACTATACCATATGAATGTTGAGAAGCAGTTTATATATGTGGGCTGTAAAGTAGTCCCCAGATGCAGCGAATTGTGGACAAGAGCATAATACAATACTGTATTGAAACTGAGCATTGTAGAGGTTGTCCGCTTTTTATTTATTTATTCCTTCATGCATACAATGGGAAATCATACAGTTTTCTAATATATATAATACAAATTCTGCTCAAATACCTTTCTTCTAATAGTGTAGTAACCCCTGTCTCTTCACAGTAGAATTGTATAGGGCATGTCCTATTTTTTGCACCATGCTCCTATACTTATTACTATAAGGACTGTCCGCTGAGGACTCTCTGCGTCCCGTACGTGTAGTATTTACTGACCGTGTGCCGTGTTTAGTCCATTCGGTTAGCCCAGGGATTAATTACTATGGACTAATCTTTGGGTTACATAATTTATTTATTTTTAGCACAGGGCACTGAACGGGTATAACAAAGGTTTGGGAGTAGACTTTTAAATAGATGTATATTAGAAAATTGTAAATCATAACTTTAAATAAATAAAAAAACAAATAAAAACCATGCAATCCCTTTAAGGACATGATAAAAGAGGATTGCGATTTGTTTCATCGTTGTATGTGCTTAAGATTGCTAACTACACCAAACCCTTTACACAGCGTTCTGTAGGATTGTATTTCTTAAAAATGACCAACCCTCTTTTTTACTGCACTTTTTTTGGGTGGTCATCTATAAATATATGTATAAATAAAAAAAAAACCAAAAAAAAAAAACCCTGGAGGGTCAGTTTAAAGCGGAACTTTAGGATCACCACTTACGAAGGCATTTTTGCACACACATCAAATTTGTCTTCTGATCAAACAAATAACACTTACAAGATGCCTGGTCCCCATTAGTTTTGGTTGCAACATCATTCTTGTCTTGGCGATTTTCTGCTCCTGCTATCCTGACCATTTCACGAATTTCTTTCAGGCAGAGCCGTGGGTTGTAATGAAAAAAGAGCCTTCCTTTTACGATTGTTAAATTGTGCTTTTGCCAGTCCCATAGTTGGCGCAGGTTTGCATTATCCAAGGCATAGAAGGCGTAGTCACTGCAATTAAATATAGAATTATTCAGCAAAAATACAAAACATTGTTTATGAGCTACCTGTAATACAAAACCTTCTACATCATTCACAACAGATATATGGAGTATATACATTATATGGATTTATTAAGTATTATTATTTTTTGGCAGTTGTGACTGTGATGTTGTTTTAACTGTTCTGCAATTGTGTTTGTGTTCAGTCACTTGCATGTTCTGCCCAGCCACAGTAATGTATTAGGGAGGAGGAGCGGACTGTGTGGGGGCAGATTGTGCCATGGAGCAAAGCTTGGCATAAAGTGCTCTCCGAGGCCCCATTCACACGACCGTGCAGTATTTACGGTCAGTATATACTGCACGGACGGGCCGCGGAGTGTCATCCACGTTTGCGGACCGTGCTCACTGTAATAAGTATAGGAGCACGGTCCATAAATGCGAAAAATAGGATATGTCCTATTTTATGCGGCTCATTTCTTAGGCCTGGACATGGCTGATAGAAATTAATGTGTCAGTATTTTAACCGCAATTACTGATCTGTAATTGCAGATAAAAACCACAGTCATGTGCATGGGGCCTAACCCTCTACTCCAGTGTGGGTTCCTTGGGCATCACCTGCATCAATACAAAGACATTACAGCGACTGCACACAGAGTGCAGCATTGAAATTGACATTGGAGGCCATGGCACAGGCTGCTCCATGGGAAGTGTACCTGCAGTATTTTATATTGTTTTTATTGAAATATTTAACAAATGAAAAAGAAGTGTAGGACATCAATGTAGTGCAAAATAAAAATTACAATCCAAACCAAATATAATCACAGAAGACAAGAAATGGCACAGCAACATCAGCATTAGGGATACAACAGAAACAATAGAAATGACAATGTATTGCCAGTAATGAACAAAAAAGTGTTATTCTTCCCCTCAATTTACATTTTATTGTAGGACAAAAATGTGAGAGGGCATCACAAGAGAATCACAAGAGCATCACATGCATTTTACGGGAGAAAAGGAAGAGGGAAAATCAGAATCACTGACATACACACGATAGTTGTAATAGCATAATTCTCATTCGGAATGCAGAGTGCCACTACAACTTGTAACTAAACTGAAATGTCGTCTATGCTGCTTGGCACAAGGAAAAGTGTAGTGGAATTGGCATAAGGCAATAGAAATCACCACTAGCACTTGGCATCTGGGTAAGGCTGGGCAATTATGACCTAAATCAAAATCACGATTAATTGAACACGTAACCTCGATTCTTTAGGCCACGCCCCCTGTTTGCATGCTACGCCATTGAAGTAATATTTATCCCCTGAGCCTGCTGTATACTACTGTATATAATATACTCCCTGACACTGCCCCCACACAGTATAATACCCCTATAGTGCTCCCCACACAGTATAATCACACAGTATAATGCTCTATAGCTGCCCCCACACGGTATATTGCTCCCATAGTGCTCCCCACACAGTACAATGCCTCCATATCTGTCCCCACACGGTATAATGCCCCCATAACTACCAGAGCTCCACACAATATAATGCCCCCATAACTGCCCTCCACAGAATAATGCCCCCATAGCTACCACAACAGTTTAATGCACCCATAACTGCCCCCACAGCTGCCCTCCACACAGTATAATGTCCCCCAAAGCTGCCCCCTCACAGTAGAATGCCCCATAGCAGCCCCCACGCTGTATAATGCCCCAAAGCTGCCCCCACACGGTATAATGACCCCATAGCTGCCTCCATACAGCATCAATAGTGCCGAACAAAATACATACTCACCTAGTCCCGTTCCAACAACTAGTGGAGGAGATCCCTCTGCTCCTTCGGTCTGTGTGGCTCGGCATAGACAGGAATGACGACGTCAATGCCTCGCGTCCGAAGATACATAGTAAATAGTAGGTCAGGGACCATATGGCCCCCTGCTCTACCATTGGATTCAACCATATCGGAGTCTTGAAGGCGCAGATACCATTTAAACCGGGGAAAAAAAAAACGTAAAAAATGAAATGCGCACGACGAGGTCTGTTAATTGCGCTGAATCTCGGTTTCGTTTTTTTTTTTTAATTATTAATTGCCCAGCCCTACATCAGGGTCAGTTTACATAACCCTTTACAGGTCTGCACTATCGCTGGTCCTCAGCAACAAGGTCAGGATGATATTATGGATACTTGGCATTAAAACGAAATGCCTTGTGACATATACCCTTTAACCTGCTAGTCTATATGCTTAATAAAAGGATGTGTACGGATGCAACATTTTCCCCATTGAGTCTTCTTTTACACACTCACCTTGCTTCGAGCGTGTCTCCACGAATTAAACGTAGCTTCCGGAAGAATGACAGAGATACTAAAGCATAAGATCGCCTGACTTTAAGATATCCAGTAATCTCTTCAACGAGACCAAGATTTGCTTCTAGTTCGGCAGCAATATTGTCTGTGGGGGGGGGGGGACACAGGTAATTCTGTAAAGCCATGTGGCATTGATAAGGCTTGTTATATAGTGTTACAAGCAATAAAAGTAGTAAATTCCCTTTCATTTTATAAACCTACGGGCTTGCGCCACAAGTAAAGCCCTCCATAAACACCAGATAAATATCAGCAGAATCTGACATTTTCAGTGCAATGTGCCACTGATCTCATGGATATTGTCTCCAGGGATCTTATTTTGTATTATTTTCCTTCGTGAAATGAGAATATCCACGCAGTCAGCCTAGCCACAGTGTTAAAGGGATTGCCTGGGCATGGAGCAGTTTTTCATACTGATGACCTCTCTACAGGATAGGTCATCTGTATATGATTGGTGGGGCCCGTGGGGGTCCGACACCCGGACCCTGCACCGATCAGCTGTTTCGGCTGCCTCTGGCACTGGAGGTTTTGCAGTGGTCAGTGCTGGAAGCAGTTGGCTCCGACCACTGTATAGCGGCCGTGCTGCAGTACTGCAGCTCTGCTCCTATTCACTTAAATAGGGGAAGAGCTGCAGTGTTGCAGAACGGCCACTATACAGTGGTCGGAGCCTTCTGCTCCCGGCACTGACCACTGCAAAACCTCCAGTGCCAGAGGCAGCCGAAACAGCTGATCGGTGCAGGGTCCGGGTGTCGGACCCCCACCGATTATACACTGATGACCTATCCTGTGGATAGGTAATGTATGAAAAACCGGCCCATGCCCAAACAACCCCTTTGACTGTGGTATTCTAACCATATACCTATATAACCAACATTGTACAGCCTTTTATTGCTAATGTGAACATGATCTTCGTGAAAGGTTATCATAAAAGTGAGTCATTTTGGTTCCATGTTTCTTTAAATATTAGATAAAATAAGTTTCAGTACTTTGAAATTGTGGCAAATAAACCATGATAAAAAGGAAAAACAATTGCCACTGTGCTTAAAGAGGCTCTGTCACCACATTATAAGTGCCCTATCTCCTACATAAGGAGATCGGCGCTATAATGTAGGTGACAGTAATGCTTTTTATTTTTAAAAAACCGATCTATTTTGACCACTTTATTAGCGATTTTAGATTTATGCTAATGAGTTGCTTATGCCCAAGTGGGCGTATTTTTACTTTCGACCAAGTGGGCGTTGTACAGAGGAGTGTATGACGCTGACCTATCAGCATCATGCACTCCTCTCCATTCATTTACTCAGCGCATAGGGATCCTGTTCGATCCTTATGTGCTCTTATACTAACACATTTACAATACTGAAGTGTTTAGACAGTGAATAGACATTCCACGGGATGTCTATTCACAATCTCTGCACTTCGTTACTGTTTCTATGGTAGTTACAGCCGAGGAAGCGTGATCTCGTTGTAACCTGTCATTTACTGCGTAATCTCGCAAGATCACGCTTCCTCTGCTGTAACTACCCTATAAACAGTAACGAAGTGCAGAAATTGTGAATAGACATCCCATGGAATGTCTATTCACTGTCTAAACACTTCAGTATTGTTAATGTGTTAGTATAAGACAGCACATAAGGATCTAGCAGGATCCCTATGCACTGACTAAATGAATGGAGAGGAGTGCATGATGCTGATTGGTCAGCATCATACACTACCCAGTACAACGCCCACTTGGTCAACAGTAAAAATACGCCCACTTGGGCATTAAGCAACTCATTAGCATAAATCTAAAATCGCTAATAAAGTGGTGAAAATAGATTGTTTTTTTAAATAAAAAGCACTGCTGTCACCTACATTACAGCGCCGATCTCCTTATGTAGGAAATAGGGCACTTATAATGTGGTGACAGAGTCTCTTTAAGCAGCAATGCCATACGATATGTTCCGCTTTGAGGATGTCAGGGAAAACCCAAATTCTAATTCCTTTCCTACTATTGGTAAGCAATATACAAAAGGCTGGATTCACCTTATAGGCAGACTGTTAGTAATCTAGTCATACTCACTGCCTCCACGGATATTGATGGCCAAACTCCCACTGATCACCGTGCATCCTCGCAGATCCTGAGCAGAAGTAACAGAATCGATAACTTTCTCTTTTTCTTTCACTACACAAACCTTTGGACAAGGACCTTCACATGGTTCACAAGTGAGACTGTGGGAACAACAAGAAAGAAATATATTAAACACAGACACCAGTCTCCCAGCTGACCTGTAGTAAGACAAAGCTTGTAGAAGTGTCGCTGATATGAATTAAAACATAATACGTCCATATTTATTAGATCGTGAAACACAAAAACGTAAATCTATGTAACATGACCGCATGTGGACCCCTTCCAACGCTTCTAAGTGGGGACCGTTTGGTACGTCCATATGCCACCACCAGCTTCCCTTTATTAGTTCATCTTGCAGATATTCTGAGACCCATAACTTTTTTATTTTTCCGTTGATGTAGCGGTGTGAGGGCTTCTTGTTCGCGGGGCGAGCTGTAATCTTTAGTGGTATCATGTAACTGCAATTCTGGTATTGTGTATATTGATTTTTTATTATCCTAGGACTTTCACTTGGCAGGTCAAATAACATTCTCTATGATCCTGACTATTGCAAGCGGGTGTCAGCTGTATAAAAACAGTCAGCACTCGCCGGGTATGTGCCTGCGTCATATTGACAGAGCATACAGCCACCGTACATGTATGGCAGATGTTGCTAAGGGGTTAAAGGGTCTGTCTGGTAACAGATACCCTTTAAAGAAGACCTATCACCTCTCCTGACATGTTTGTTTTAGCAAATACAATACTTGTTTCCACCATGAAATAATGAAATAATTCTGAAACACAGAACCCATTTCTACATTATTCCTCCTAGAACTGTATGAATAAATTGGCAATTGCAGTACATAGAAATGCATTAGCATAGGGCTCCACAGAGTATTCATCTCACTCGCTCTGATATGCCAGCATGTAGCGGTAAAAATAAAAAAATAAGGTCGCTAGCAAATCTCTTGTCAGGAGCAATTTTTAAGAGATTTTCAAGCTACTCAATGTATTCCTATGGACAGCGATTTATCACAGCAATATTTTGTAGCGAGATAAATACTCTGTATGTAGCCCTAGCCTAATGCATTCCTATGGACAGCAATTTTTTGTAGTAAGTGATAAGATGTCTAGGAGTAGCTCCAGCCCAGGGGTGTGTCCCTACATAGTCTCACTCGGTCAACTCTAATTGGACATTTTCATTCTGTGTAAGAACACGCCTCCCCAACTAGTAAAACCTAGTTATCAATTTATTCAAATCTCCAGGAGGAATAATAGAGGAATGGCACAACGTAGAGTTCTAAGAAAATATAAGCCAGAATTGTTATTTCATAGGAAATACAATTATTTACTAAAAAAAAAATAAAAAAAAAAAAAAAATGACATGTCAGGAGAGGTGACAGGTTCGCTTTAATTATATGCAAAGGACATCATGGATGGACACAGGGATTTAAAGAACAGCAAAGAGCTTATTCCTTTCTCATACAATAAATCAGGCCCTACACTCAGCATAATACAGTGTACATGTTTGGTAAGGAGTGGTTTATACACACTTCACCGCAGAAAGGGGACAATCCTCTGGTTATTCCAGACAGAAAACCCCTGCAGATAATTAGATACTTACGTGGTGGAGTTGGTGGTATATCCAGATGGGCACTCCGGTATGCACTCACCCTTGTGAATGACATATCGTGGACAAGAGCTCTCCGTAGAATTCTGACACTTATTGTGAAGAATTTGGCATTCGCTGAAACTGATGCAACGCCATCCTAGCAAACTGTATGAGCCCGGTGGGCAAGACTCAACACATCTTCCCTCGTGTAGGAAATGACGACATGCCACACACTTCGTTGGATCGTTCGGTTCCTGGCAGCTCCCAAGGCACTCACTGTGACAACATCGTTCATCGGATGTACAGCCGTGGTACTTACATGCAGCAGGACAAACTACAAAACAAAGAAACCCAACACAAAATGAGTTCATGAGAAATGTTTCTGTCTACATGTCCATCCTAAGAGGCTGGGTTCAGATGTCGCAGTCAAAATGCATTTTCACGGAAAACGGCGCAAGTTTGCCTAGGTGGCTGCAAAAAAACGTATTTTGCCCGCAACATGTAAACCCAGACTAATGCAGAGAAACCTTACATGCTTTAGGAAACTAACTTCGTTATATCTAATACATAAGCATTATGAAAACATGAAAATCTGCATGCAGTTTTACTTTGGTTTGTGCGTTTTTCTATGCGGTTGTGTTTTTTTTTATTACTGCAACTACATTGAGAAACGCATCAAATCACAGTACAAAAGGCATGCGTTTTTTTTCAATGAATGGATGTCAGACCCACGTGGCGTTTTAAATGGGTTTATACTGCAGTGTTGTAGTGATTTCCATGTGCTTCTTAATTGCGGTGAAAACCGCACAGTAAAAATCACCATGGTATTGCGATGCGGTTTTTGGCAGTGCGACTATTACCGGTGGAGCATATTGAAACAATGTGCTTCACCTGTAATAACCGCACGGCAAAAAAAAAAACCTGCATCGTTGCAAAATAAACCACTAAATAGTCCGTCCTTAGATCTTTATTATTTGACCCCGGTGAAATAGAAAATCAGAGGTGTTTATCGACAACAAATGAAAAGCCTGTACACACAGGGTAGTGCTGACACGGCACATCCGAATGAACACATAAGCAGATAAGGTCGCTGTGAACACAACACTACGTTCATCTCCTCCAGCTTCACTTACTCCACTCCAGGACTCCACATCTACCGAAGTGCCGCCCTTATACTTAACCAATCACAAGACAGCTGGAAACAGCCCAGCCTGCGATTTTCGGAACACCCCCTTCTCTTCCGAAGCTTTCCCACTACCCACTAAACCCTTGATGTGCTTGGGTAAAAAAGAACTACAGTACACGAATAACCCTTTCAATGCTAGGTGTGGCTAACAAGTGAATGGGGAAGTACACAGTACAAATGTTTGTGTACGTTAATAGCAATACCATGGATGAGAACGAGCGGCAAGAAAGAAGGTGGCGCACAGTGAAATATTTGTTATGGGGGGGAATTTTTTTTTTTTTTTAGATTTCTACAGAGCAAAGCAAAAATGTTCCATACAGCCAGTAACAATGTTGGCAGATCGGTAGTGTGCTCCAGCAGCTTCCAAATCTCCCACATTCATTTGTCTGATGTCATCTAATACATGAACCTAGAAAGATTTACAATTTAGAAAAGGCTCAAATGTACTCATTTACCAGCTTTTTAATTTGATTCTTTTACTATTAAATCAATGTTTTGGGTGATTTTAATACATTCTTTAAATGGACTTTAATTAAAAAAAAATTTGTTTCTTTTTACGGATACAGCTTCTATGTATCCTCTATGCATAGAAGCTGCAGCGTTCATTATGAGCCAATTCAGTCAGTGCAACTGACAGCTTGGCTGAGAGCAGGTCCTGTGTGTATTCGTTAACATAGATGTGATCGATATTACGGTGGTCCACAGGACGCGCTCTTAGTTCAGCTGAACTAATGGCTCCGCTAACAAAATAGTCTCATAGCGAATGACTAAAAAAAAATTATTCTACAAAAATCGACTCATGTAAATACACGCTAGAGGTTACTTTGTTGTCTTTAATTTTTAATTTCACAACTTCAAATATAACCTATGTAATTTTAAGAAATAGGGAAAACACGATCTAAGCGGAGTCATAAGAGGACAGCTATAGTATAGTAGCCTCGGATTTCAAAACTATTTTTTTTCTGTTGGATTCCATATGAAATCGACACAAACAAAAGTTGTGGCATTTACCATGTATGTACGGCATTGCTTCTAGCAGAGAATATCTCCATACATACAGCGCCCAACGGAAACTGTACAGCAGGGCCAAAAGTTGTACGGCTTCTATGCACGGACAGATACTTGCATGTGTGCATGAGCCCTAGGCCCAGGTCCCCACGTAGCGTGAATGCTGCAGAATTTCCACAACGGAATTCTGTGCGGAAATTCCGCAGCATTTACAGTAGCAGCAAAGTGAATGACATATAGAATGCCCACGCTGCGGAAAAACGCAGAAAAGTCGCGCGGAAAGTGTTCTGCAGTGCGTTTTTCAATTCCGCAGCAAGTCAATTTATGCTGTGTGTTTGGCTCATAGACTTTAATGGGGAGCAAAAATTCCACAACAGATTTGTTCTGCTGTGTTTTTTTACAGCGTTTATGCAGCATTTACGCAGTAAGAACCGCTGGAAATCCGAAGGTGCACATATACTTTGCTATAACCAATGTCTAACACTATATCCGCAGGTAAAACCGCATTTCCACAGCAATAGGAGCAGGAAAAACACACTATTTGGTGCAGATTTTTGCGACATTTACCAGCATTTTTTTTGAGACTCTGCTGCAGATTTACCGTTGCAGAAACTCTGCAGCGTATCCTGTGTGGAGGAACATACCCTTAGGCTGAGTTTACACGGGATGGATACACTGCGTAAATGCACGTGTTTCAGTCCTGTGCGCCGCAGGGAATTAAACCGCACCAAACGGTGGTGCAGTTTTTCGCCCTGAATGTCTGCTAGCAGGCCGGCCCCCTGGGATGAGGTTTCATCCCAGGAGACCGCTGCAGCCTGTGATTGGCTGCAGCAGTCACATGGGCTAAAACATCATCCCAGGAGGTCGCGCTGGAGGGAGGAACACAGACTTCTGGCTAAGTACAAGACTTTTTATTCTGAGTTGCGAACCCCCCTGAAAAAAAATGCAACAACTGCTGTTTGTTGCGGGTTTTAGCTCCCCATTGAATTTAATGGGGAAAACCCACAACAAATAAGTAGCGTTTACGCTAAAACAATTGACACGCTGCGGAATAAAACTTTGCAGCGCAGGTCAATTTCTGAGCGCTTTTTTCCGCTCAGTATTTACGCAGCGTGTGGATGAGATTTGTTTTATCTCATCCACTTTGCTACTACTGTATTTGCGGCGGATTTTCCGCGACAAATTCAAACTGACCTTTAGGCTATGTTCACACTGTCACTCGGGAGTTCTGTTCAGAGCCTTTTTCTGCAAGCTACGGCACAGATATGAAGACTATGAGATAGGCAGATATTCTCTCATGAACAAGCGTGGAGTGAGGAGTCGTTTACGTCCAAGAGACGGTCTATTACACGTGACAAAAGTTGCTAAGGATTTACGCTGTTCAGTCGTTACTGTGATCGTTGCTCTTTCGCTCACATCTCATCTCTGATCTGCTAATGACTGGAAGATTTCTTATTAGACGAGGGGATGTGGCGGCGATGAACGATAATCTTTCACTCAGGTATATGTGGCCGATCGACGGAAACCTAACGATTTATCGTTTGATTGTTGCACGCTATTACACGTAGCAATTATCTCATACATTCGAGCTAATGTAATTATGCATTTGAATTATACAAAAATGTCTAAAGACACATGCACACATTGTCTATTTTGCTGCATAAAAGACGTACCAAAACCGCAGCAATACGAGGGAAATTCGCAGGTAAAAAACTTTTTTTATTATTAATATTGAAATGGAGTTTGTTTTTGCCTCTCTCTCTTCTTCCGCCGGATCCAAGTGTATACTGTGCCAACCTACAGTGAAGGAAATAAGTATTTGATCCCTTGCTGATTTTGTAAGTTTGACCACTGTCAAAGTCATGAACAGTCTAGAATTTTTAGGCTAGGTTAATTTTACCAGTAAGAGATAGATTATATTTAAAAAAAAAAACAGAAAATCACATTGTCAAAATTATATATATTTATTTGCATTGTGCACAGGGAAATAAGTATTTGATCCCTTTGGCAAACAAGACTTAATACTTGGTGGCAAAACCCTTGTTGGCAAGCACAGCAGTCAGACGTTGTTAGTAGTTGATGATGAGGTTTGCACACATGTTAGATGGAATTTTCGCCCACTCCTCTTTGCAGATCATCTGTAAATCATTAAGATTTCGAGGCTGTTGCTTGGCAACTTGGATCTTCAGCTCCCTCCATAAGTTTTCGATGGGATTAAGGTCTGGAGACTGGCTAGGCCACTCCATGACCTTAATGTGCTTCTTTTTGAGCCACTCCTTTGTTACCTTGGCTGTATGTTTCGGGTCATTGTCGTGCTGGAAGACCCAGCCACGAGGCATTTTTAATGTCCTGGTGGAGGGAAGGAGATTGTCACTCAGGATTTGACGGTGCATGGCTCCATCCATTCTCCCATTGATGCGGTGAAGTAGTCCTGTGCCCTTAGCAGAGAAACACCCCGAAAACATAATGTTTCCACCTCCATGCTTGACAGTGGGGACGGTGTTTTTTGGGTCATAAGCAGCATTTCTCTTATTCCAAAAACGGCGAGTTTAGTTAATGCCAAAGAGCTCAATTTTAGTCTCATCTGACCACAGCACCTTCTCCCAATCACTCTCAGAATCATCCAGATGTTCATTTGCAAACTTCAGACGGGCCTGTACATGTGCCTTCTTGAGCATGGGGACCTTGCGGGCACTGCAGGATTTGAATCCATTACGGCGTAATGTGTTACCAATGGTTTTCTTGGTGACTGTGATCCCAGCTGCCTTGAGATCATTAACAAGTTCCCCCCGTGTAGTTTTCGGCTGAGCTCTCACCTTCCTCAGGATCAAGGATACCCCACGAGGTGAGATTTTGCATGGAGCCCCACATCGATGTCGATTGACAGTCATTTTGTATGTCTTCCATTTTCTTACTATTGCCCCAACAGTTGTCTCCTTCTCACCCAGCGTTTTACTTATGGTTTTGTAGCCCATTCCAGCCTTGTGCAGGTCTATGATCTTGTCCCTGACATCCTTAGAAAGCTCTTTGGTCTTGCCCATGTTGTAGAGGTTAGAGTCAGACTGATTCATTGAGTCTGTGGACAGGAGTCTTTTATACAGGTGACCATGTAAGACAGCTGTCTTTACTGCAGGCACCAAGTTGATTTGGAGCGTGTAACTGGTCTGGAGGAGGCTGAACTCTTAATGGTTGGTAGGGGATCAAATACTTATTTCTCTGTGCACAATGCAAATAAATATATATAATTTTGACTATGTGATTTTTTTTATATAATCTATCTCTCACTGGTAAAATTAACCTAGCCTAAAAATTCTAGACTGTTCATGACTTTGACAGTGGGCAAACTTACAAAATAAGCAAGGGATCAAATACTTATTTCCTCCACTGTATGTCCATGTTTAGAACAGTCTGCAATTGATTTCCATTATAAAAATTGTATACCTCTGCACATACGTTTGGTTCGGAATAGTGTAGAAGACTACATTTGTCTGTGCTGTCAGAAGAACTGTATCTAGACATTAATTGGTCAAATATAGGCGTAAAGGACACACTTGAGGCCTAGGTCAGCACAATATTGCAGAGTAGATCTGGATAACTTTGTACCCATGTATTTCTGATTTAAGCCATATGGTTTGTGAACATATCCTTACTGTTGACAAATATTTAAAGCTCTATTCACAGGGTGGATACGCTGCATAAAAGTAAACACCGTATCCGTCCTGGTCGCCACAGGGATACGTGTGAAGCCGGCCTAAAAGGTCTTCTGAACCACGAGAGAAAAGAAATGTTAGCTGAAGCCTGCAGAAGACAAGGGTAGATGTTCGAGCCCCCGTCAGCCTGCATGCTAAAGACCTATAGCTTTAAGCTGGCCTGCTTTTGTTGTACAAAAGAAAAAAAAATAGAAGAGAGAAACCCTCTTTTTTCAGTAATCTGATCCAGGGCCTCTGACAAGGCCGGTAATTCCAGCCATACTGCATACCAAAGACATGGGTGTCTGACAGACAACTACAAAATGGAGCCCATGCTGAAAAACAAAGACGAGCAGACCTAATAAATAAACCCCCTAATGGTTTTCTTAATCAGAATTGCATCCTTTACAAGTATCTTTACAAGTACCTGCAGGTTATAACTTTTTTAAGGGTCTATTCACACAGCGTGGTGAAATTGCGCTTTATTGCTGCAATATAAAACCGTGGTTTGACTGCACCGTGTGAAAAGACCCTTACAGCAGCGGTCAGCAAAAGACAAGTTGACATTTTACGATATATAGCTGTAGTGAAAATGTCCTGCATATGTTGCCATGTGAAGAACCTTGAGTACGTTTCAAAGGGAACCTGTCACATTGAAATTGCAGCCCGATCTGCCGGCAGCATGTTATAGAGCAAGGGCAGGTGAGCAGATTTATATATTGTCTTTTTTTTTTTTTTGGGGGGGGGTGGGGAAACTCAGTATAAGTTTGTAATTCATCCATGCTCTTATTAAGCTTAAGAGTCCAGTGGGCGGTGCTACTCAGTGACTGACAGCTATCTCTGTATGCATACTCACACAGGGGAGGTTGTCAATCATTGAGTGAGACCGCCCACTGGACTCCTAAGCCAGAGGTTTATATGAATAAATTACAAGTTAAAGGCTATGTAAACCTTTGAAAGGCATGATTTCATTTTTTTTTTTATAAAAAGGTCAATCAGTGTGATTGGTGCAAATTTATAAATAGTTTTTATCAAAAATTATTTTTACTGTTTGAGATGCAGCTGCTTTGTATTCTGTATACAGAGCAGCTGTATCTTGCGTTATGACCTGAATCCGTCAGTCCTGTGGACCTGACTGGTTGAGTAACAGTGAGTCCTGTGGGTCTCTGATACGCAGGATCCACCTATAAACTATCACATCTAAGTTATAAACATGCAGGATCCGTTGTCACTGAACCCGTCAGTCCTGCCTGTGGCAAGGCTTAACAGAAGCCTGTAAAAATGACGATATACTGCAATACGATCCAACGATCGCTGGTTCAAGTCCCCTAGATGGGGCCAAATAAAGTGTGTACAAAAAAAAGTGAAAACAAGGTTTTAGTAGTTTAAAAAAATGCCCCTTTTCCCCCTAAAGTAATGTAAAAAAAATAAAAGTAAACAAAATTGGTATCACTGCATCCGTAAAAGTCTGACCTTTTACAATATAGCATAATTTACTGTGCACGGTGAACGCCGTAAAAAAAAAAAATGTAAAACGCCAAAATCTTTTTTGGTCAACTTAGCACTAAAAAAACAATGTAATAAAAAGTGATCAAAAAGTTCTACGTACCAAAAAAATGGTACTGCTACACCTCATCCCACAAAAAATAAGCCCTCACACCACTCAAATCGGTGAAAAAATAAAAAAAATTTATGACTCTCAGAATGTGGCGACACAAAACATATTTTTTTTAACTTTTTTTTAAATTTATTATCAATAAAAGTAGTAAAATATATAAAAAAACTATATAAATTTGGTATCCCCGTAATCGTATTGAGCCACAGAATAAAGATACGTTGTCGTTTTTACCGCATGGTGAAAGCCGTAAAAACTAAACCCAAAAAAACAATTGAGGAATCACAGTTTTTTCCAACTTCAGCCCGCAAATAATTTTTTTTCAGTTTCCCAGTACATTATATGGAACTATAAACGGTACCAAAAGAAACTACACCTACTCCCGCAAAAAAATAAGCCCTCACACCACTCTATTGACTGAAAAATAAAAAAGTTATGGCTCTTGGAAGGCGGGGAGTGAAAAACGAAAAATCAAAAAAAATGGCTTCGTCCTGAAGGGGTTAATACAGATTTTTGTTTTTCCATAATGTTCCCAAAAATTAAATAAACAAACTTGTTCTACTCAACAGATGTCAAAATTGTAATCGTGTCCCCTGCTTCGTTAAAAACATTCTGTTCCCAAAGGTGTCCTTCTTAAATAGGAAGTCATTAATAGGATATCACAAAACCCAAACAGGAAAATGAGCCGGCACATACTATGCAGCGCCATTGAAATGTACTATATTTAATAGCTCCAGTTTCCTGGAGACCAGCATAGATAGAGATCACAATAATGACCGAAAGGAAGTTCAACTGTTCATACGGCAGACTTGCTACAGTGTGATTTCTGTGGAATACATCATTAGGCTAGATTCACATAAACGTGCCCGTTTTGCATCCGCAAAAAAACGCAGCATTTTCCCTGCGTTGCAGTTCCGTGTGGCACCCGTTTTTTTAGGTCAGTGTTGGTGCACATAAATTTTTTTCTCTGCATATCTTTAGCAACTGGTGCGTGAATCACGGACAGCACACAAAAGACATCCGTGTGCTGTCCGTGATTTTCACGCACCCATTTACTTCAATGGGTGCGTGATCCGCAAAAATGCACCAAAATAGGACATGCAGTGAGTTTCAAGCAACGGAAACACGCTGCGTGAAAAATCACGCATGTCTGAATAGCTCCATTGAGTTGAATAGGTCTGTGTGCTGCCCGTTGTTTTCACGCACAGCACGCGGACGTATACAGCGTTCGTGTGAATCAGGCCTTTAAAGGAACCTGTTGAAAATGAAGTCCACCTGCAGGCATCATGTTATAGAGCAGGAATTGATCTAAGGCCTCATGCACACGACCGTAGCCATGTGCACAGCCGTGATTTCCGGGTCGGCCGGCCGCGGAGTGTCACCTGCAAGCCATCTGCAAATCGCGGGCTGTGCTCATGGCCGCGGCCATTATTTCCTATGAGCCTGGACCGCAGAACACAGCCGTAATAAGACATGTCCGTTCTGTGGTCCGGGCTCCTGGGCCATGCACGGACTGTGGAAACCACGGTCATGTGCATGGCCCCATAGGAATGAATGGGGCCGCAATTCTCCACGGGATTTTCGGGGGAATTGCGGCCGCAAAAGCACGTTCGTGTGCATGAGGCCTAAATCCCTGCTCATCCTGAGCCTCTGGGTCCAGTGGACGGTCCTACTCAGTGATTGATAATTATCTCTACATGTACTAACATTCAGGGAAGCCTGTCAATCACTAACGCATGACCCATGCACATAACCGTATTTTCATCCATCCGTAAATACTGTCCAAAAATACGGATCCGTAGTCATCTGCAACTTATCCGCATATACGGAACGATATCCGCAAATACGGTCCGTAGTGCATCCGTATATACGGATTCGCAAAAAGAAGAAAACCACAAATGATGTGCAAATCTGGTGTCACCTAGCATCGCTTCCGTAATTACGGACAGCTACGGGTGCACATCAGTAGCCGTCCGTAATTACGGAAGAACCCATAGACTTCTATGGGGAGTCCGTGCCATAATTATGGACAAAAGTAAAAGAAATATAGAAATAAATTTAATTACATTTTCATACAACTATTTATAATGTTATATAACTATATATAATATATATACAGTTTGAAGAGGAGAAACATTTTTATCAAATTGTATAAGCCCACTTGCTAAGGTGGCTTGGCATGGCAGCAGGGGTGCTTCTGGGCCTCTAGGTTGCTCCCTATGCGGGTGCAGTATCGTGGTGGCGGGCACCGCCATGCGGTGCTGCAACCAATAGAGTAGGGACCCACTTATCGGAGGTCGTCGTGAAGTGGCAAGAGGGCTTATACAATGATGAGGGATGACCGGTACCAGTGCAGTCATAGTCTTTCAACCTAAGGGGCTGTTCACATCTGCATTGGAGGCTCCTTTAGGAGTCTCCTTCGCAAATCCGGCAGGAATTCCAAAAGACAATAGCACAGACTGCTGTGCTATTGTTTCTGGTAAAAAGACGGACACCCTGATGGAAAGCCGACAGAACCCATTAAAGTCAATTGGTTCCTTCGGTCGTGGTATCCGCGTTGCACGGAACCGTTGCCTCCGGCATTCCTTGTCCAACAACGGAATGCGCTGACGCACATGTGAACAGGGCCTTAGAAATGCAGGATAGCAATCGCTAATTATACAGGTTGGTAAACAGACACTGCTTGAAATACCTAGAAAATGGAGTATTAAAGAGGCTGTGTCACCACATTATAAGTGTCCTATCTCCTACATAAGGAGATCGGCGCTCTAATGCAGGTGACAGCAGTGCTTTTTATTTAGAAAAACTATCTATTTTAAAACCACTTTATTAGCGATTTTTAGCTTTATGCTAATGAGTTTCTCAATGCCCAAGTGGGCGTGTTTTTACTTTCGACCAAGTGGGCGTTGTACAGAGGAGTGTATGACGCTGACCAATCAGTGACCAGTCAGCGTCATACACTCCTCTCCATTCATTTACACAGCAGCATCGTGTTCTTACTAGAACATGATCTGCAGCCACATACACACACATTAACGTTAATCAAGTGTCCTGATAATGAATATACATGACCTCCAGCCTGGACGTCATGTGTATTCAGAATCCTGACACTTCTGAATCTTTTCTGTGAGATTCCAGCAAGCCACGCTTAATCTCGCGAGATTACCATGTAAACGAGATTTTGTTTCCCTTGCTGGAAATCTCACAGAAAAGATTCAGAAGTGTCAGGATTCGGAATACACATGACGTCCAGGCTGGAGGTAATGTATATTCATTATCAGGACACTTGATTAACGTTAATGTGTGTGTATGTGGCTGCACATAATGTTCTAGTAAGAACGTGATGCTGCTGTGTAAATGAATGGAGAGGAGTGTATGACGCTGACTGGTCACTGATTGGTCAGCGCCATACACTCCTCTGTACAACGCCCACTTGGTCTAAAGTAAAAACACGCCCACTTGGGCATTAAGAAACACATTAGCATAAAGCTAAAAATCGCTAATAAAGTGGTTTAAAATAGATCGTTTTTCTAAATAAAAAGCATTACTGTCACCTACATTACAGCACCGATCTCCTTATGTAGGAGATAGGGACCTTATAATGTGGTGACAGAGCCTCTTTAAACTACTGGGGATCAACTCATGACCCCTTCATGTTAGCCAAAGCTGAAAGCTGCATCTTTCGAAACTCCATTCATGGTAAAAAACAAAACAAAAAAACAAAAACAAAAAACAACAACTGCAAGATAGCTGTAAGACTTTCCGCTGAAGCAAAAACGCAGCATAACCTGCAGTTTTTACGGCAGAAAATGGTGCGTATTTTGCTGTGTTTTTCTCAATGATGGGAAATAGTGACATCTCCTCTGAAATACGCAGCAATTCTGCACACTTTCACAGCAGGAATGGACATGCTGCGGTTCGAAAATTACGCAGCGCAGGTTGATTTCTGCATAGAATTTTTACGCAGCATGTGGATGAGATTTGTTAAATCTTACCCACTTTGCTGCTACTGTATTCTTCTGTGTTTTTTCTGTCCGCCATTCCCCCGACTTCCCAATAAACATGCAGGCTCAGATCAGTGCATTATATTTCAATAGGAAGAGGGGCATAAACCACTGGCAGGAACCTCTGGCAGTGCCAGCTTCTATTGCAATTACGGTATGTTCACACAATATAAATTTTGTGGCAAAAAAATACAAGGCTGATTTCAAGAGAAAATCAGCCTCTAAAAACCAGGCATTTTTGAAGCAGATATGCCAAGCATTTTTTAAGTATTTTTACAAAGAGTATTTGCCAGAGTTCATTGAAAATGTTAAAAATCGGACTCAAAAACGCCTCAAAAAGTGACATGCCTCTCTTTTACGAGGCGTATTTTTAAAACAGTGGCGTAAAATTGCACCTCGTATCCACTACACTGTTTTTTACCATTGAATTCACTGGCAAGCTGTTTGCAAGGCATGTTTCGAAGTGTAAGGCGACCGTTTTACACTTCTAAATATACTTTCAAAAAAAAACTCAGTGTGAACATACCATTATTTGGCATTCTGAAATACAACACGCCTGATCTCTCTTTTTCCGCAGGCAATCAGGCTGCGCCCATAAACATTATGAAAGGGATAAGCTAACATGTAATTCATGGGTAAGGCCAGCCAGCTTGAGAAAAAACAAAACCACATGATCAGTTCTAACCGATGGAAAACTGCTCCATTGGTCGAAAAACGTATGGTTCATGCTTAAAAAATTTCCAGGTAAACATGGTCAATTACTTTTACTACTATATGAGGGCAAAAAAAGGAGGGGAGGGGCCAATCGAATGCAAACGGTTTCCCATAATCCAAACGATTTTACATGTTATTTTTATGTATCTCTCTTTCGTAATGAACATTCCTATTACAAAGCAAATTAGAATTCTCATCACATTGTGAAAAAAAAATCTTTACGTCTTTGTAAACAAAAACCAGGAGTGGGTCTAAAACATGGAAGAGGTACTAATAATAGTATTATATTTTTCTAATTTTCAATTAGAGAGCTAATCTTCCTACAGTCCTAATGAACATCAACATCAGTGGCACGAACGAATAAAAAAAGGAAGGAAAATCTTACTTCTCTGACAGTGATCCTGTGCCCAGCATCGTGCACCAAAAACGGAATTTATTACTGTAGATGGGCAGCTGTTCTTTCCCTTTAAAGCTCCTGGACACGCATCCCCACATTCTTCCTTGTCATCTTTATTGAGTTGGATGTAGTTGTCCTCAACAGAGTCAAGAATTTTCGACCAGTCAATAGTGGAGAGGTAACAAAGTTCATTGTTCTTTTCAATCCTGACAGAGCCCCTGGTTATATGCATAAGGCTATGTAACCCAATCTCCTTCAGATGAACCATCTCAAAAATGACAAGGGCATAGTTGAAAAAGAGTCGAGTGCCGCGGATGACTGTGAGATTTGGAAAAAGGTCTTTGAGACTTTCCAGGCCGTAAACGCGAAAGAGAAGGAGGTAGTCTGTGATCATCGTAAGGTTGGGAAAACTCAACCCTTTAAAGTTTTCGCGTTGGGTGTTGAACATGAGCAAAATTTGTAGATGACCTTCAATTACAGTGCAGTCCTCCAGCTCATCAAATCTTGTCAAGTTATTTCGGATATCCATACTGGAACAAACTGGAAAAAAAGAAAAAAAAACATACGTTTTAGAAAAAAAGTAAAAAAAAAAATTATACACACAAAATTAAAATACATCAGACTATTTAGATCTTTTTCAATTTTCTCGTACTGCATAAACTGTTTATTAAAAATACTTGATGGGAATATGCACAGAAAATGGTAATGTCCTAAAAAGCTACTATGGGCATATCCCCAAATAATTTTTTTAAATGATGCAACAACATACATTTTCCCTGGTTTCTATATATATCCCTGAATTAGTCTTTCGGTCATGTGTGGTAAAGACCATCCTTTTTTTTTTCCTCATGAAGCATTAAGAATATATTATGACGATTACAATATAGGACTCGACAAAGAGGATTGTGACCAGATAGACCAATTATTATTTTACATCAAAAAGAGGACCATAAAGCGCTAAACTAAGGAGCTCTTGAGGCTTGACCAAAAGCTCTATATCACATTGAAAAAATAAATAAAATTCTGTGAGATGGTCAGGTGATCCTTCTCAGCCAATCAGGGAGAGGGATGCACTGCTGGGGCTGGCAATAACAGGCACAAGGGAGGTCCCCCTTGTACAATGCCCCGATCAGGTTTGATGGAGTCACTGAACACGTTAACTGCCAGGATCTGCGTTTTCTGCGATCCTTGCAGTTGTAGCAGGAGTGTGGCTGTATACTACAGCTATACTCCTGGTGACGATCACGTGGGCATAGTGGCAGTGTCCGTGTGATCACCTTAACATAATATTACTTCATGGTGCCTCAACTACTTGAGGCCCAGCCTATTACGTCATGGTGCATTAACGGGTTACGTAGGTGTTATCGCATACTCTTGGGGCTTAACAATAATACACTTTCTCATAAATGCTCTATGTTCCCTGTACCTTAAATGGTACTCATATTCATTTTGTGCATCTGACAATTCTTTTGTCTAGTCATTGTTGTATATTTTTGCAATGTTACTTGCTAAAAGTATAGCTAGAAAAAATAAGGTTGACCATACGAAGACCAGTTTACATTTCATGTATATGGCCTTCAGCGCCTGGACTTGGGCAGTTGCTTACTAAGGCCCCCTGCACACAATCGTAATTACGGATGAAATTGCTGACCCATTCATTTCTATTGATTGGCCACGTACACCTTTCCGTATATTTACAGATGTGTGTCCGGTCCGTAGAAATAATCCGCAAAATATAGAATATGTCTTATTCTTGTCTGCAATTGTGGCGCGGATTTACCCATAGAAGGTTATGGGCACTTCCGAAATTGCGGATGGCTACGGATGTGTATCTGTAGCTGTCTGATTCGTATTTGCGGTCAGCAAAAACCCTTACGGTCGTGTGCATGGGGCCCAAAAGGTACATTCAATATTACTCAACATAGTTCTATTAAAATTGTTGGAATGTCACAATAAAATTATCTACACTGACTAACTGGGGGTTTCTTTATTATTTGCATACTTCGCAGTGTAGGTTTAGAAGGACAGTTCAGACTGTCACATACAATAATTTATATGTGGCCTGGTATGACCTTTTAATAACTAAGTTGATCTCATTGTCTGTCATGCTGGCACAAAACATTATCAATAACAGCGAGAGGCCTCATTCATATTATTTAGGCAGCCACCATTAAGGACTTTCCAACTTTTCTCCAATAATATATGGAATTAATGCTAAACATATGAAAACTGAAGTGTCGGGGTTAACCCCAGTGGTTCAGGAACAAGTAACTTTTCCAAGAGTAAAAGGAACAAACAGAACAGAAAAGTCTTGGGTTTCCTTCCCACAGATGAGGGGGCCGGGGGTGTCTGTTATTCACAGATCTGCCACGTACTCTCATCTGCATTTCTTGTTTTGTTACCACTCTGTCCACAAAGTTGTGTGTGTCACACACACACAAGCCGCCAGTCAGTACACGTGTTAACATCTTAAACTCAGCAGAATTTTAATTTTGTAATTTTTAAGATACCACTGTGTTTTGACAAAGCCCCGAACAAGACATAGGATTTACATTCTCAACAGGGGAGACCGCTCTATACAGATTCTAAATGGTATGTGGCTATATGTATATCCAAAACCTGAACGTTACCCATACACATTAGGAGTTAGCCGAACCTGCCGACTTCGGCGGGACCAACCTACTAACGTGTATGGTGTTTCTGAACAAGGCAGATGTCGGGGTGGGGGGGGGGGGAGAAAGATTAGGCAGACTGGGGTACACGCCCAATCATTTGTACCCGAGGGAGAGAAGACTTATTCCCCTTTCCCTACTGAAATAAACATACTTGCTCGGCCGAGCATGCACATGGGTATGTTGAAAGTAATAGCCGTTGGCCGACTGGACTGTTAGCAGTCCAATCTGTGATGTCAGTTTCAGGCTGTGTAGGGGAGAACCTCTTTGATAAGTGGATTGGGAACACCCAGTTGTCAATTTATTCCTAAATTTACAAGCGGAATAACAGTGCAGAGGATGCTTAGCATTGCTATTTCATGGAGAACACAAGTATTTACCAAAACAGTTGTGTCAGGAGAGGTGACAGGTCCTCACCTCATACTCCCTCATCCCCCTTTCTCTACTTTGACTTCTGCACAGGTCACAGAGCATGTTTAAAACACTCTCCCATACGTCATTAGGCCTCATTCACACTGCAGGGTTTCCCGGCCGGGTGCCGGCCGTTCATAAATCGGCCGGCACCCGGCTGCATTAGGAATAATAGACCCCTAATGGGGCTATTCACACGACCGATTTTTTGACGGCCGGGAAATCCGGCCGTCAAAAAATAGGACATGCTCTATCTTCGCCCGGGTACCCGGCCGCCCGGCTCCCATAGAAGTCTATGGGGCCGGGTATTACACGGCCATCACCGGAATGTGTTCCAAGTGATGGCCGGGTTTCCCGGCGCTTGCACTCTATCTCCTCCTCCTCACAGCGCAGAGTGCATGTGAGGAGGAGGAGTTGATGCCATTCGGACGAATGGCATCGCTGTACACTGTGTGGCAGGGCCGGGGTGTACAGCAGGTGGAAGGGAGCGCTGCGCTGGCTCCCGTCCCCTGCTTGTTTTCCTGGCCCGGCGACACCTTCGATGGCGCCGCTAGTAGCAGCAGCTGCTGCTGCTGCGGCTGCTACTACTGTAGCGACGCCACTATAGCAGAGCGGGGAGGTATCTCCCCGCTCTGCTATGTGCTAGCCGCGGAATCCCCGTGTTTTCGGGGATTCCGCTCCTGGACAGAGCGCTTGATGTCTCTGTCCATATCTGGGCAGTGACATCAGGGGAAACTCCTGAAGCGGAATCCCCGAACACATGTGGATTCCCCTTGAAGAGTTGCCGCTGATGTCACTGTCCGGATCTGCCCGGCCCGGCACGGATGCAAAACTTTATGCAAGCCGGCCGGGCAGAATGGCCGATTTTACCGGCCGGCACTCGGGCACAACCCGTTCGTGTGAATCCCGCCTTAGGTTGTTTTTTGTGATTAAGGTTTCCTACGCCCATGCAGCTGATTTAAGACCAGGATCACACATACAGTTTTGATGCAGTTTTTGTCTGTCTTTTAAACGAAAACACAGAAGTGGACACAAAAGAAAGAAGATATATCCGTCTTTTCTTTATACTGTTCCTTCCTTTTGTATCGACTTCTAGTTTTGGCTCAAAAAACTGAGACAAAAACTACTACAAAAACTGCATCAAAACCGCGTGTGTGTGATCCCGGCCTAAAGCACATAGCTTTACTGCTGTTCACAGCTTAGGCAAGAATGCTGCCCCATAACCACGTGAAGAAAATAGAATAAAAAATGTACAATCGGATATTTAAAATAGTATGTTTCAGTATACATTTTAGTAAAAAAATAAATAAAAATAATAATCAATCATCGGTGATATATTCCCTTTAAGGCCTTATTCACATGAACGTGTCCGTTTTGCGTGCGCAAAAGTTCAGTGTGGCATCTGTATATGGTGCGCGGCTGCGTGATTTTCGCGCAGCCAGCATCATTATGACACTGTTTTTATGTTTACAAACATAGAAAAGTACCTCCTGCTTTTGTTTTCATTCATTTATTTTACTACTGTTGCGCGAATCACACGCGGCACCCGGAAGTGCTTCCGTGTGACGAGCGCGATGTGCATGCACCCATTGACTTCAATGGATGCGGTCCTGCGCGAAACATGACCAAATATAGGACACGTCGTGAGTTTTACGCAGCGGACATACGATGCGTGACAATCACAACCTGTAAGAAAGGCCCCATTGACATACATAAGTCTGTGCGACTCGCGTGATTTACACGCGCGTAGCACGGACGTAATACCCGTTCATGTGAATAAGGCCTAAGGGTGAATTAGTGTAAGGAGTATTTTAATGCCACGGATTTGGCCACGGTGATTTGCCGCAGAATTGCTGCGGATTTCACCTCTTGCATTGCAAAAGGTTACAACGTGCACAACAGATGAGTCCATAGGGCTCTGTTAGCCCGATTGAGGCTGTAATAGACTACGCTATTCCATACAAGGCAATCCTGTAAAAACCGTATATGCCCGGTATATGTTTTGTTTTTTTTTATATGGGTGACGTATGATACTATATGGTAAATGCCACAGGCATCCGTTTAACCACTTCCTGACCAGGAGCTTTACCCCCCCCCCCCCCCACCTTCCTGACTAGGCCCATTTTCAAGTTTTTTCCATGCGCCAATTTAAAAGCAAATTGTTGTTCTATTATTTTTCCAACCTACATGTACTTGGTCTTGTTTTTTTTCAGAACATATTGGGCTTCCATATTGTGTAAAAAAATAATAGATATATTAAAAAAATTTTTTAAACATGGAAAAAAAAATGGAAAATAAAGTTGAAAGAAATATGAGTGTGTGTGATTTTAGGTGATTTTTTTTACATCTGGTGCATGCCACTGGGTAAACACACCTGAATACGTATTTGGCAACTTCTACCGACATCAACTATACCAAATATGCGTGCATTTCTTACACGCTGGGCGCAAGGTGGAGCTTACAAAGAATAGTGCGTAAACTGGCTTTTAGAGAAAAAAATTTCCAGAGCTGGTTCGCTGGTACCATACGACCATTACAGATGTTGTGACGTTTCCAGTCCACAAAAACTGATGGCCTATCCTCAGTATACTGACACCCGGCACACCCGTCGATCGGCTGTTTTGAAGGTGCCACAGTGCTTATACGAGCGCTCCTTCCACTTCATTTCCTTTACTGCTCACACTGTGAATCACAGATACACTTGTAGCGGCGGTCCACAGTATTACAGCCTTCTCCCATTCAAGTGTAAACTATAATACTGTGAACCGCCGCTACAAGAGTGTCCGCGTTTCACAGTGTGAGCAGTAAAGGAAATGAAGGTGAAGCGACGATGGTAACGGCATCGCGGCCCCTTCAAAACAGCTGATCTGCGAGGCTGTGGGGAGACGGGCCACCACCAATCAGATATTGATGGCTAAGGCTCTATTCACACGACCGAGTGTCGGCAGATGAAAACGTTTTGCATCCATTCCGGGCCGTGTTTGCGTTTTCAACGGCCGATTTTGACCCGTTTTGTACCCGCTTTTTTCCCTGTCTGTTTAAAAATCGGATGAATTTCATTTGTAAATTTTTTGCCACACACTGCTCTCTGTAGATACTGCCACAGCCCCCCATGTATGCAATGCCACACTGCCCCCCCCTGTAGGTAATGCCACACAGCCCCCTTGTACATAGTCACCCTCCATAGATGGCACCCCCCCCTACCTTCCTGTAGGGGACGGCTCCAGGAGAACTCCCTCACCTTACTGTCCATATACGGAGAGTGAAGTGAGGGACTTCTCCTGGATCGGAATCCCCGGCCACAGGGTGGTGTTTCCGCTTCAGAAGTCCTTGACGTCACTGTGTCCATATATGGACAGTGAAGTCAGGGACTTCTCCTGGAGCGGAATCCCCAATCCCCAGCCACAGTGTTGCCAAAGCTGTGGCTGGGGATTGGGGATTCCACTCCTACAGGGAGCAAAAAAATACCCTCATCCTCCCACTCACATGCACTTCACACTGTGAGGAGGAGAGAGAGAGAGAGAGCGAGCGACGGAAGACACGGCTGTCACTCGGAACTTATTCAAATGATGGCCGTCTATTACTTGACCCCATAGACTTCGGGAGAACGGCCGAAAATAGGGCATGTCCCATTTTTTTGACAGCCCGATTTAACGGGCCGTCAAAAAATCAGTCGTGTGAATAGTCCCATTTGGGGTCTATTGTTCCTACTGCGGCTGTGTGACGGACGTTTTTTGAGCAGCCATCACACGGCCGGGAAAACCCTGTCGTGTGAATAGGGCCTTATCCTGAGGATAGGCCATCAAGTTTTGTGGACTGGAAAACCCCTTTGACAAACCAAAAATGATTATTTTCTGGAAAGCAGACCCCAAGGTATTAATTTAACGACATATCAAAGATTTGAAAATCTGCCATGTAAAATGTCTGCAGCATGCAGATGAGTTTTGTAAAATCTCATCTACTTGTCTTGTACGGTCATCCGCTGCAGACTTTGTCTGTGCAAATCCTCAGATAAAATTTGCAGTGAATCCGCCACATCGAACATCACCGAAAGGCACAATTCACAGAGTTTTTAGGTGCTGATTTTGATGTGGAAACCGCGTTGGAATCAGCACCAATATACAGCCGAAATTGTTGTTTTTTTTGCCGGCGCGGCTGGGAGGCAGAAAAAGCGGTTTACGCCTGCGTTTCTCAATGGCCTCAGGCGATAAACACGGCAAAAAAGTGCAGGCAGGTCAAAATCTGCCTAAAACTTCCTTCAGGAATTTTGAGCCAGATTTTTTTCTGCCTGCAAAATACTCCGTGTACAGGTTGTCCGACCAAAGATCGCCATGTCCCATAGCCTACACCGCAAATAATGAAAGTCAATGTGGTCGCGTTGCGACCTGCAAGTAACTGCGATGCAACATTTTGGATTTCTTGCAACTGTCATGTCGTGGCAACTTGCGCGTTGCAACACAACCACATTGACTTTTATTACGTGCAATGTAAGCTACGGCACATAGCGATCTTTGGCTGGTCGACCTGAGTCGTGCGTGGCCAATGTCGCCGTGTAGCAGATATTTATTTATACCAATTTATTTATACAGAAACATTTTATTGAAAAAAAAAAAGTGTGTGTTTTTTTTTTTTTTTACATTACATTATTCTCTCCTCTCTGGCAGTCTTCCAGAGAGGGAGAAGATGCAACTGGTGATCGCTGTGACAGGCTGTCATAGCGATCACCTGACCAGAGACCACTCGGAAGCTCGATGATACAGCTGTCTAGACAGCTGTATCATGGAGCTCCTTACCGTCGGCACGCATGTGATCGCTGTGACACTGTCACAGCGTTCACATAGTCGGCGCCCAAGCGCTGCTGGGAGGAGAAATGGAATTGCTGTGACATGCTGCCACAGCGATCACCAGACCGGAGACCACACTGAGTGGTCTCCGGGTGAAAGCTCCATGGTATCAGCTGTCTCTAGACATCTGTATCACGGAGCTCCTCACAGTCGGCGCGGTTCGGAGCAATGTGTTCGTTGTGACAGGTTGCCACAACTATCACATGACCGGAGACCAGGCTGAGTGGTTTCTGGTTAGTGTATGTTCACACGCGGAGCCAAAAACGTCTGAAAATACGGAGCTGTTTTCAAGGGAAAACAGCACCTGATTTTCAGAAGTTTTTTGAGCAGCGTCTTTCGCAGCGTTTATCGCGCCGTTTTTGGAGCTGTTTTCAATAGAGTCTATGAGAAAACGGCTCCAAAAACGTCCCAAGAAGTGTCCTGCACTTCTTTTGACGAGGCTGTAATTTTACGCGTCGTCTTTTGACAGCGACGCGTAAAATGACAGGTCGTCGGCACAGTACATCGTAAAGCCCATTGAAATGAATGGGCAGATGTTTGCCGACGTATTGGAGCCGTCTTTTCAGGCGTAATTCGAGGCGTAAAACGCCTCCATTACGCCTGAAAATAGGTTGTGTGAACCCAGCCTTAAAGGTCCATGATACAGTTTTCTAGAGACAGCTGTATCACGGAGCTAAAGGCTGCCGGGGAGGGGAAAACAAGCTAACTCTGCAGGACGTTCTGGAACGGCCCTGCAGAGTTAATTGCGGAGCGCCTGGACATTTATAGTCTATGGGCGGTCCGGAAGTGGTTAATGTATACAACATGGGTTATTTATGACGTATCCGTTAAATGTATGCCATTATAGCCTTTGGGCCACCCGTAGGCTACAATGGTATCCTCTTAACGGTTATGTCGTGAACTCTCATGACATATTCCTTAAACGGATAACATCAATGGGTGATGATCGCCTCTGCTAGGCATTCTTCACAGCCTATGTTTTACATATATGTCAGGAACGTAGGCCAAATAGTGTGGTGTGAACAAGGCCTAATACACATGCATGTCAATAACTGCATTTCATATGTAATTGTTGAGTCACATTAAGGGACAAAAAAAAACGAGCAAATAACTAGGTTTTTGCCAAACATAAAATGGCAAGAGTAATGAAGGAAGAACCACATCTTCACCAACGGTTTCGATGACTTACGACAACGGTATTTCCAACACACCTGCAGAACACTTACACATCTGGAAGAAACCACCAAGTGTTTGTAACTACTACAGCAGATACATAAATGCTATAGCAGATACATAAATGATACTAATGTTTCCACTGAAAACAAAGCTTTTACAGTAGAGTAACATTAGCATGGCTGTGAATGTATATTGATGTGCACCCATATACATGGTGATTAAAAAAAGGACGGTGCAAAATGATATCTTCGGTATTCATAACCGAGAGAAGAGAACACAAATTTATTAACATGAAAAGACACACTATCAATCAAAGTTTTACTTATACACTACAAATTTTCAACATATCCTCGGATATAGACTACACTGTTTCAGTGATGTGTTGTCTCAGGTCGTTCAGATACTCTGCCGGGGGGGGGGCAGATACACTGAGTCCTTGATGAAGCCCCAAAGAAATAAGTCGCAGGGTGTTAGATCTGGCGATCGTGGAGGCCAGTACATTTGTGAATTGTTGTTTCCTGTGCGGCCGATCCAACGTTCCGGTAGAGTTTCATTCAGGTATCGGCGAACATCCAAATGGAAACGTGGGGGTGCACCATCCTGCTAATAGAGGAAGATCTGCCAAATGTAGTCTGTTACATAAGCCATTCTTTTAACATATCCAGGTAGGAGTGGCCAGTGACAGTATCCTCGGCAAAAAAGAAGGTACCGTAGACTATGCGCCTGCTTATTGCACAGAACACTCGATAAGGGCACATGTTTATTCTGTGCCCCAAATTCTAACATTGCGGCGATTGACCTTTCCACTGAGGTGAAAAGTAGCCTCATCGCTGAACACCAGCCTGTCAGCGAATTTGTCCTCTTCCAAGTCAAGCCTTTACTTTTGCACCATCCTTTTTGAATCACCCAGTATACTATATAGCTCTATATCAATATATCTAGGGGTTGACAATACTGCAGACTTTAGGAGAGACAATTAGTTTTATTATAATTATTACTAATAACTAATTTACAGTAATAGGAAATGACCCAAGAATCAATATCTATAAATAAAAATATATACACATATAAAGTGATTGTCTGTGTTGCTCTTCAGCTATGGGCCCATACTATACCTCTACACCTCTGATTTTATACAAAGGCACACAGAAGTTTTTATTCTCAAAGACTGCATGAGAAAAAAGGTAATGCTTCTAGGGTAGAATATGAATGGTGCGCTTACAGGTCTGTAATACAGAAGTCATAAGTGTAAATCTAGCAAATCAACATAAAGCCAATGGTCTGAAGAAATAAGAAGACCGTCCATTAGAGGTGCCTGGTCCTACACGCAGAGTCTCTGTGTACATTACTACTGGTTTATTTATTCTAACAGGGGAAAAGTGCACAAGTACACAGAGTTCCACCAAAAAAAAATAAAAGACAACACAATGGTATACAATGGAATTTACAATGGTTAAAACAAATCCATAATGAAGTGCAACAGTTTGTAATAAACAGTCATTTACTGGATGTTGTGGAAGAAACATCAATTATTATATTTGGCGCCTGATATTTGAATAATCCCCTAAACTGTCAATGGGGTGTGTAATCGCAAGGGGGCGTGTAACATGGCTGTGACACTGTCCAATCAGCTATGGACAGCGTCACAGCAAGAGCTGGAGAGAGGAGAGCGGGTGCGCGCGCACGCTCTCAGTTCTCAGCTCTCGGCAGACAAGGACAAGACTGATCTCTCACGAGAGATCACACAGTCTTGTACTTGTCTGCCGAACTGTCAAGACGGCGTGTAATGGCAAGGGGGCGTGTCACTGTTACGGACAGTGCAAGAGTTGGAAAGAGGGAAGCGCAGATGCTTGCGCACGCGCTCACTCACTCTTCAGCTATCGGCAGACAAGTACAAGACTGATCTCTCGCGAGAGCTCACACAGTCTTGTACTTGTTTGCCAAACTGGCAAGGGGGCGTGTCACTGCTACGGACAGTGCAAGAGCTGGAGAGAGGAGAGCGGGCATGCTCTCCTCTCTCCAGCTCTTGCACTGTCACTGTCCAGTGTCTAGAAGTTCACTACATTGGGAGATGTCTAGGAAAATAGCTTTAAGGGCGGATTTACACGAACGTGTGCGTTTTCCGCGCGCAAAAAACGCTGCGTTTTGCTCGCGTGGCAGGTGCGTGACAGCTCCGTGTGTCATGTTCATATGGATGCGCGACTGCATGATTTTCACGCAGCCACCATCATTATGACACTCCGTTTGGATGTTTGTAAACAGAAAAGCACGTGGTGCTTTTCGGTTTACATTCATTCTTTTAACCCCTTAGTGACCAGCCCATTTTAGGCCTTAATGACCAAGCTATTTTATTCGTTTTTCTATAGTCTCATTCAAAGAGCTATAACGTTTTTATTTTTTCGTCTACATGGCTGTATGAGGACTTGTTTTTTGCGGGATTAGTTGTGCTTTTTAATGGCACCATTTTTGGGTACATATAATTTTTATATTAACTTTTATTAACCTTTTTGGGGGGGATTATAAAAAAAACCTGAAATTCCGCCATTGTTCTATGCGGTTTTAAATTGACGCCGTTCACTATGCGACGTAAATAACATGTTACCTTTATTCTATGGGTCGGTACGATCACGGCGATACCACATATGTAGAGGTTTTTTTATGTTTTACGACTTTTGCACAATAAAAACACTTTTGAACTAAAATTATTTGTTTTTGCATCGTCGCTTTCCAAGAGCCGTAATTTTTTTATTTTTCCATCAATGTAGTGATTTTTTGGGCTTGTTTTCTGCGGGACAAGACGTAGTTTTGAATGGTACTGTTTTGGGGTGCATGGGACTTATTGATTAATTTTTATTATGACTTTTTTGGGGGGCAATGGAAAAAAATTGCAATTTCGCCATGTTTTTTTGCGTTTTTTTTTTACGGTGTTCACTTTGCGGTTTAAATTACATATTAACTTTATTAATGGAGTCATTACGGTCGCGGCGATACCACATATGTGTACTTTTTTTATTTTTTTACACTTTTACTAAATAAAACCACTTTTTATGGAAAAAAAATGGTTTTATTTATTTTTTTACTGTACTTTTTATTAATAATATTTATTTCACTTTGATAACTGATTTTATTAGTCTCACCAGGGGACTTTACTGTGCGATATTCCGATCGCTGCTATAATGCTCTGGTATACTTCGTATACCAGAGCATTATTGCCTGTCAGTGTAAATCTGACAGGCAATCTGTTAGGACGTCCTAACAGGCATATGTCCAGGGCAGACCTGGGGGCTTTTATCAAGCCCCCGGCTGCCATGACACCCCATCGGAGACCCGCGATTTCATTCGCAGGCCGCCGATGGGTGAGAGAGGGAGCGCACTCCCTCTGTAAACAAAGTTAAATGCCGCGGTCGCTATTGACGGCGGCATTTAACGGGTTAAACGGCCGCGATCGAAGTAAACTTCGATCGCGGGCGTTGGAGCAGGAGCTCAGCTGTCATCAGACAGCAGAGCCCCGGCTCCTGCCTGCACGGGAGACCCGTGCAGGACTTAGACTAGGCTGACGTGAAAAGGCGTCAGCCTAGCCTAAAGCCCATTAGTGACCGACGTAAAAAGGCGTATTAGTGGTCACTAAGGGGTTAATGCTGTTGCGCGAATAACGCGCATCCCACGGAAGTGCTTCCGTGAGGTGCGTGTGATTTTCACGCACCCATTGACTTCAATGGGTGCGTGATGCGCGAAAAACGCAGAAATATAGAACATGTCGTGAGTTTTACGCAGCGGACTCAAGCTGCGCAAAACTCACGGACACTCTGCACTGCCCCATAGACTTGCATAGGTCCGTGCGACCCGCGTGAAAACCACGCGGGTGGCACGGACGTATAGCACGTTCATGTAAATCCGCCCTAAGGTGGTACCTCACAGCAACTCGTGTGGCTAAAATGTCTGATTCAGCGTCGGAGTTGTGCTGGAGGGCTTGTGGAGCAAGAGGTACGTACATGCATACGTGGTGGGAATGACCAATAGTTCACTCTCTTTGGACAGCTGCTTTTAGGTTTATCTCACAAATTTTAAAATCGTAAGTAGAGGCATCGCCCGGATTGGCCTTATGTTTTCTGGGCCTGGACCGAGTTCCAACCCATGGAAGGACAGTACTGTCTCATGTGCTTATTGCTGCGAGACTTATGACAGCTCGTAACTGGAAGTTGCCAGTCCCCTTCTCTAAGGCAGAACTCTTGAATCAAATCCAGTTTTCTTTTCAAATGGAGAAGTCTTGGGCTATCAAATCCCACTCATTAAGTCTTCATGCAGACGATCGTGCCCGTAATTACGACCAGTAATTACGGGGACAGCCGGCCGTGTTTACGGGCCGTGGTCCCATTAGAAAGTATATGAGCACGATCCGTAAAATAAAAAAATAGGACAGGTCCTATTTATTTCGTCAGGTTTCTACGGCACGGACACCCTCCCGTAGTCATACGGGAAGGTGTCCGTTTGCCATAGAAAGGAATGGGCCCATAATTACGGGCGATTTTATGGTCGTGTGCAGGGGGCCTAACTAAGTTCGAGAGCTCCTGGAAGTTTTGGCGATCACGATCCCAGTGTGACTTGCTCCACTTCTCCTACCCTCAGCTCCAGACGCAAGGTCTGGCTATTAACCCCTTAATGACCAGCCTATTTTGGACCTTAATGACCAAGCTATTTTTTACGTTTTTCAATAGTCGCATTCCAAGAGCTATAACCTTTTTATTTTTGCGTCGACATAGCTGTATAAGGTCTTGTTTTTTGCGGGACAAGTTGTATTTTTTAATAGCACCATTTTTAGGTACATATTATTTACTGATTAACTTTTATGAACTTTTTTTGGGGGGGGGGGGGAATAGAAAAAAATCTGACATTTCGCCACTCTTTTTTGCGTCCTAAATCTACGCCGTTTACCGTGTGGTATAAATAACACAATAACTTTATTCAGCGGGTTGTTACGATTGCAACGATACCAAATTTGTATAGTTTTTGTATGTTTTACTACTTTTACACAGTAAAAACGCTTTTTTTTCAAAATTATTTGTTTTTGTGTCTCCATATTTGAAGAGCCGTAACGTTTTTATTTTTTCGCCGATGCGGTTGTATGAGGGCTTTTTTTTTGCGGGAAGACTTGTAGTTTTTATTGGTACCATTTTGGAGTAGATGCGACTTTTTGATCACTTTTTATCACATTTTTTTAAAGTCAGGATTCACAGAAAACAGCAATTTTTCCATAGGTTTTTATTATTTTTTTTACGGCGTTCACCGTGCGGGTTAAATAATGTAATAGATTTATAATCGGGGTCGTTACGGACGCGGCGATGCCAAATATGTGTAACTTTTTAACTTTATTTTGTTTTTTTAACAGTAAAGCAGTTTGTAAGGGGAAAAGCTGGGTTTTTCATTTTTTTTCACATTTTTTTTTTAATTAACTTTATTAAACTTTTTTTTCACTTTTTTACTAGTCCCATTAGGGGACTATAATATGCGATTCTGCGATCGCATTTATAATACACTGCAATACTTTTGTATTGCAGTGTATTACTGCCTGGCCGTTTAACACGGACAGGCATCTGCTAGGTCATGCCTGCGGCATGATCTAGCAGGCATTCACTCCAGGCAGACCTGGGGGCCTTTATTAGACCCCCGGCTGCCATTAGAGACACAGACACTCGGCGATCGTTTCGCCGGGTGTCGGTGGGAGAGAGAGCGAGCTCTGATCGCTTTTTTCTGCTCATCATTTACGCACAGTGTGGATGAGATTTCTTCAAATCTCATCCACTTTGCTGCTACTGTATTATGCAGCAGATTTTCCGAAATTAAATCTGTTGTGGAAAATCTGCAGTATTTATGCTACATCTAAACTTAGCCTTATTGGGTTTAAGTGCATGCTCACCTTTGAACACCATGTTACAGTTCATATATAGGTAGAATCTACATACAAAAGTTGAGTAACTTTGTAAAGACATTTACTTATATCTGTGTAGTTCAGAGCTGCTTTTACATTTCTGCTGGTTGGACTTGGAACATATGAAAAGTTAAAAGATACATCCCTAAAGGTGCCCATACACTTTAGATCGCTGTATTCCTTCCGACTCCCCCATACACATGAATACTTGGCTTGGCTCAGCATGCATGTGCTTTCAATGGGGAGAAGGGGAATAAACCTGCTCGATACTTCTCTTCCCCAACATCTGTAATCTTCTCAAGATTTTTCTACTTGGCCTCACCAGTCAGAACGTGGTAATACATGGGACTCACCAGTGCTTGAAGTCCATGCAAAATAATAAAAAAAAGAACAAAATAAGTTAATTATGCGGCTAAATGAGAGAATGTTGCAGCTAGAGAACAGCCTGTGTGGCAGTAGATATTAGCAATGTACACTCCTGTCAAAACTGCCACCCTATCCACACCACAACTTGGGGCATCTAACAAGTGAAGCCAACCTCACATTTTGAGAAACACTGACTAAGGCCCCATGCACAAGGCCGTGCCTGTAATCATGGGCTGCGATTGCGGGCACAGCCGGCCGCAGACAGCCGCCCACATTTTTGGCCCGTGCTCCCATACAAAGTATGTCCTATCTTTTGCGGTCCACTTCTACGGCCTATAGATATTCGGGAAGGTGTCCGTGGACAATAGAAGTGAATGGGTCCGTAATTGCGGTCCGCAATTATGGATGATTTTTACGGTCGTGTAAACAGGGCCTTAGGGGGCACGGCCCGTAAAAAGCAAAAGATTGGATATGTCCTATCTTTTGCGGTACACTTCTACGGCCCGGACACCTTCCCGTAAGTAAAACGGGAAGGTGTCCGTGGGCAATAGAAGTGAATGGGTCCGTAATTGCAGACCATAATTGTGGTCCGCAATTACGGACGATTTTTACGGTCGTGTGTATGGGGCCTAAGATCCCAGTTTCTCAACCTGTGGTTAACTTGGATTAGAAACATTGGAAACACATTAATGATTAAGTATGATTTAACATAATTTTGCTGTTAAAGGGGTTGTCTCACCACAGACATCCCCTTTACTCCATACCTGAAAATATTAATGCTGTTAAATTTCAGAAAATACATGGCTATAGAGATATTTGTAAATGTAATGTCAATAGGGCACTTCCTGTTTATTCCTGTAGTCATTAGTTACGCCCTCCAGCCCTCCTACTCTAGTAAAGAAGACATGCATGTGCAGATAGGGGAAGCAGGTAACGGTACTGTGCTATCTTCTACAAGCAGAGCGACGTGATCTCACGAGCTCCCTCTCCTGCCCGTAAAACACGGAGGTCCCTCTGCAGTCTAACATGAACTGTCAGCTGCTGTAAAGTAAGGCTGCATTCACAGATTTATGCGTGTAAAGAACATGCGTAAATCTGTCCGTGAACGTTTTGAATCAGTGTGCTTTGCGTGTGGCATGTGTTTTTCACGAACTTACGAGCACTTTTCTGTTTTATCATTGTAATGGATACGTGAAACACGGACAGCACATGGATGTGCGTCCGTGTGCGGTCTGTGGTTTTCACACACTCATTGACTTCAATGGGTGACTAGGTGCGTGAAAACGCACCAATATAGGACATGCAGTAAGTTTCAGGCAACGGACACTCGCTGTGTGAAAACTCACTAATGTCTGAACTGCCCCATTAAAATCAATGGGGCCGTGTGCTGTGCGTTGTTTCAACGCACAGCACACGGACGAGATTCACACTGGTGTGAATGAGCCCTTAGGCTAGGGCTACATGGCAACTTTGGCTAAAGATCACGGTGTCACACTGCCAGCATTGCTAGTAATAAAACTGAATGTGGCTGCATTGCAACCCGCAGGTTGCTGCAACCCAATAGTCACAACAAATCTAGCGGGTTTGGATCCCTTGCGACTGTAGTGTCACAGCAAGTCGCGGAGCGGCCACATTCACTTTCATTACTTACCATGCAAGCAGCATGACACCGTGATCTTTGGCCGTGTGAACTGTGTCACGGACAAAGTTAGTCCATTTTCACATGACGTTTTGCATGTACGCCAGGAAAACTCCTGCTGTACATGCTAAATGTTTCCATAGGGCGGGCTCAATTTGTCTGACAGGGGTCAAAAAAAGTTTTCTTTTTTGAAGTATAGAATTACATTACAATTTTTTTTTAACATGGTAGTCTATAGTATGTACACTGTATGGCATCTGTTTAATGTAAACTTCATTGGCTTTTTAATAGCTTTTCATGACAACACAATACTCTATGGGTGACGGATGCCTAACAGTGGCCATAGCATATTATGGAATTTATTTAACGGATACATCCTGAAAAGCATAAGCGTTAATTACATATCCGTTTAGCTTATTCCCAGCGTGATGTGAATGGGGCCTTACAAGCAGGGCCGATCCCCCAATGTTGGCTTTGACATAAGCTGTTCTGCTCTTATCTCACACTTGTCATTCACCTCGCATTTTTTCTGTTTTGTGGTATTACAACCTGGAATTATAATGGATTTTAAATTAAATTTTATGAAATGGACTTGGCAAAAAAGTTCAAATTGTTACAGTGGGAAAAAAAAAGGAAAAAGAAAAACCCTGTAAAAAAACATAACTAAAAAATAAAAAGCTGTGAGCGCATATGTATTCATCCCCCTCTGGTATGAAACCCTAAATAAGTTCTGGTCAAACCAATTAACTTCAGACGTCACATAATTAGTGAACAGGGTCCCCTGTGTCCAATCAAAGTGTCACATGATCGGTCACATGATGTCAGTATAAATACACCTGTTCTGAAAGGACATCACTAAGAAAGCAACACGAACACCAAGGAGCTCTCCAAACAGAGACAAAGATGTGGAGAAGTATAAATCAGGGTTGGGTTATAAAATAAGATCCCAAACTTTGAACATCCCACGGAGCACAACTAAATCCATTATAGTTAAATGGAAGGTACATGGCACAACGTTAAACCTGACAATAGAAGGTCTCCCACCAAAACTCAGACCGGGCAAGGAAAGGAGGGCATTAATAAGAGATTCAACACAGACAACAACCATAACACTGAAGGAAATCCAAAGATCCACAGCGGAGAAGGAAGTGTCTGTCCACAGGACCACTATAGGCCTCCGCTTACAATATTTTCAACATACAACAGTTTCTCCAAAGCCATTGTACCTTGAAACCACATTCAACATGCAAAGTCACAGATAGGCCGGGTCTGTAGCACATGTAACTAGCTGGTAGATCCAGCCAATCAGCATGGGCATTACACTGGTAAAACACCTGTATGACTGAAGCGCATGCACTGTCTGTATAGTAGCGCCTTTCTACGTTACAGTATGGTACTACATGTCCTGCACTGCTCTTTACCTGTGCCAGGGCGGCACCATGATATTTTTGTGGTACACTGTGTACTGTACAGGACTCGGACTTACAGTTCCCAGCAGCTATTTCTGACCAAATTGCTTGTTTTCCATACATTTCACAAGTTACTATATTGTCATCTTACAATAGTCGTCCCAGAGATTAGATCGATAGAGACATGTGTGACGTGTATGTGTGTGTGTATATATATATTATATATATTAGATCAGTCCATGAAATTTCTTCTCTCCTAGATATTTCAACTGTGAGAGGGATTATTGCAAAGTGGAAGTGTTTAGGAACCACAGCAACTCAACCACAGAGTATCAGATCACGGAAAGTTACAGAGCATGGTCGCCAAGTGCTGAGGCGCATAATGAAGAAAAGTCGCCAACGCTCTGCTGACTCAAGAACTGCAAAATTCCAAACCTCCTCTGGTATTAAGATCTGCACAAAAACTGTGCGCCGGGAGCTTCATGGCATGGGTCTCCATGGCCGAACAGCTGCATCACAATGCCAAGCGTCGGATGGAGTGGTGTAAAGCACGCCACCACTGGTCTCTGGAGAAGTGGAAATGTGTTCTGTGGAGTGACAAAACACCCTTCTTTACCTGGCGGTCGGAGTCTGGGTTTGGCGAATGCCAGGAGAACATTACATGTCACTCTAAAGATTGGTGGAGGAGTACTAGTGCTATGGGGTTGTTTTCCAGGGCTTGGCCTAGGCCCCTCAGTTCCAGTGAAGAGAAATCTTTATGCTTCAGCATACCAAGACATTTTGGACAATTGTATGCTTCCAACTTTGTGGGAACAGTTTGGGGTGAATTAGAATGGAGATTGCGAGCCAGGCCCTCTCATCCAACATCAGTGTATGACCTGATAAATTTCCCCTCTGGATGAATGGCAAAAATTCCCACACACTCCAAAATCTTGTAGAAAGCCTTCCCAGAAGAGTACAAGCTGTTTTAGTTGCAAAGGGGGGGGGGGGGGGGGGGACCAACTCCAAATGAATGACTATGGATTTAGAATGGGACGCCATAAAATCTCCTGATGGTGTAATGTGTAGGTGTCCCAATACTTTTGTCCATATAGTCTATGTTGATTTGACCTTGTTTAAAATAAACAGCAATCTTGAGACATCCTTTGTGTTCACACTGAAGGCTTATGGTTTTTCATTTCATTTTGCTACATGTAGCTTATATCTTACAATAATTAAAACAAAAATCCTTGGTTGTCTTTTGATTGGATATTATCCTTGGCAACCCCCTGTAAGTGGAAACCTAGGAGAATGTAAAGAAAGCAGGTCCTTGAACACGTACGTTAGGCTGGTTATGGCAATCGTCTTTCTCAGTGACAAACAAAAAAAAAGCAACAGGAAAGACGCAGAAGTCAAATAAATAGGAAAAAGCAAAAACCTATTAAAGAAAGACAGAGCAAAAATATATCTCCATAAAGGAAAAGAGAGAGAATGGACTATATGTAAATAGGGAGGGAGTAATAAATGTGTGGGTGGATGGCAGGAGTGGGGGGATGGGAGTGGAGAAGCACGAGAACAACATGTTTGCTACACGGAATGATAAAGCAAAATTTAACCCCATTTCCTCCTGGAAGAGGCGGTTGAAATTCTTTCCTGTGAGGTTAACCTTTGACACAGCTAAATATCCATTGGTCACATTTACTTTTTTTTTTTTTCTACATTCCAGACCAGGAGGACATCTTTGCATGCTTGTAATGATCCCACGTGGATCACTAGCAGTAACCAATAGACAATACTTTTTTTTAGCTGCGAAGAAGTGACATTGCATTGTATTTGATCACGTCAATTGACATCATGTAGTAGTCAACCTGTCTGCACAACAAGTTTTCTTTTAGATATGTTGCATTTTAGCTGCAGCTTTCGGTATCTTACAGCTTGCAGTAGCCTGAAGACACACAGTTACGGAGGTGGTCTGTGTCTGCTGGATCTTCCTGATGGATGAAGTGGTTTATGAAAGCTCTTCTGCCTTTCCAGTCGCTCATTGAGACCTGTGTGTACAATACAGGCAGCAGCCGTACTGCCAGTGATCACGTGACAGAGCATGTGATCAGTGCATTTCTACAAGTACGAAAGAGCTGCTAGATCTGGATCAGCTGACGGGGACAATTGGCTGGGCTGTTTATACTGTCAGGGTATGTTCACACGCTGCAGAAAAGTGAGCAGCTTATACGACCTAGAACACGCAGGAAGAGGCGGCCAAATATTCGCACCAAATGGTATTCAGACAGATTTTCTGCAAAAAACTGCTGCTTTAAAAAGAAAAAAAAGCTCTTCTGGCTGCTCTGGATCCAGGCACCCTGCAAAACACGTGCAGATTATGCAGCATAAATGCTGTGGATAATCCGCAACATTTCCATCCCGTGTGATTTTAGCCTAAGGGTATGTTCACACAGAGCAGATACACTATGTAAAAGTACACAGCGCATCAGCCTGGGGACTTCCATCTGAAAAACCTCACCAAATTGTGGTGCAGTTTTTCGGCTGGAATGTCCACTGCAGAAAACAGCAGGTTAAAAAAACAAAACACTATACTTCCCCGTAGCTATGGCGACGCGACCCTCTGACTGCCTGCAGCCCGGCCTCCAGGGAGGATGCTTAATTTCTTGTGACCTCTGCAGCCTGCGATTGGCTGCAGCAGTCACATGGGGTAAAACATTCTCCCTGGAGGCCGGGCTGGACGCAAGAGAATAGAGATACATGCAGACTTACCCTAAATGGGGCTGCTATCCATAGCCCTAGTCTTAACTCAATATCCTAAACCCCATATTATATATCAAAATAAGTGTTAGATTTTATGGTCAAACTAATTTTTATTATTATCAAATGTAAAAACCGCATCACAGTCAAAAGGAATATTACAAAAAGCAAAAAGGTATAAGAGCCTATTAACATCTGCGTTGGAGTCTCCGTTAGGGGCCGCTGTTGCAGATCTGGACAAAATTTCCGGAAACAATAGCGCAGCATGCTGCACCGTTGTTGCTGGTAAAACCACGGACACCCTGACAGAACCCATGGGTTTCGTCGGCCGCCGTTGGTGTCCATCGTACAACGAACCACCGCTTACTGTATGATCCTCCATGGAAAGACCAACGCAGGTGTGAACCTGCCATAACACAAATTAAAGTTGCACAATCCAAATAGCTCGCAAATATGCGAAGCATGTATCAGGAATAAACAGTAATAAGTTGCAATGCTCCCCAATGTAGAGCCATAAGAAAGAAAAACAAAAGGAAATAAATTCCCAAAACACAACAAGGACCAAGACACATTATGGAAACACATGTGGGAAGAAATACAAATAAAAGGGAAAGGGATGTCCTAGTAAAATCAATCTGTGCCAATACTAATACATCAATATGTAGCTATCCAAAAACCGTACTCCGAGGAATCCCTAAATTGGGACCATGGCAACCAACAAAACTTAGCTTGACCCATAAGTTCCATTCTCATGATATAGTTTAGAGTATAAGCCCATTGGTGGGGTTTGGGACTTCCATGGTCAAGGAATAACCAGCCATTACAAAATGCCTTTCTTAATGAACTTAGATGACCCAGGATATAAGGAAAGGAGAGCCATCTCTGGGGAAGCTGCAACACCGGTAGATAATAGCTTATTAGAGGGAGGAAAAAACATCTGTCTAAATAGGTCAGACTCAAGGACAAATCCACCAGATATGCTCCATAGACCCAATAAAAGCCTGACATCTCCAACATAATGGAGAGACAGATGGGAAGATTCCATGAAGCTTATCCGGTGTCCTAAACCTACGGGACATTCTGCTCTAGCTCGTTACCTGTAGTTTACAAGAAGGAGAAATAGATCTAGAAAGTAGGGTGGTCACGATACCAGAATTTGGACTTTGATACAGATACTTCGTGTAGTATTGCGATACTCGATACCAAAACACAACCGTAATAATAGAAAAAATAAATTCTTCCATTTTCTGACGTGAGGCGCGAGGTGTGATGAATTTTGAATGTGCCTCACATTAATAGTAATTAACCACATCATGTTTCTGTCAAAATGGACAAAATTGGGTTAATGTGTAAGGTACATGATGGGGTTAATTTCTATTAATGTGGAGGTTAAATCCATCACACCACGCGCCTCACAATAATAAGTGAAAGAAAGCAGTTTTTCTTTTTTGCAGCGTACACATCGTAAATGAAGCTATAAATTTGTTGTGCAGGTTATTACGGCCGCGACTATACAGAATATATGTATATTTTATGTATTGAGACTTATTTTAATGTTTATTGCAAAAAATGTGTATATGTATTTTTTTTATTTAAAATTACTGTGTTTTACTTTTATTGTTAAACTTTAATGTCTTGCACTAATGAGCGCAGGCACTGAAGACAGAACATGGGGGTGTTTTGCAGTGCGCCCGCCATGTTCGTTCTTCAGTGCCGCCGCTCATTAGTGCAGCGCTGTTCGCATCACCTCATGCTGCCTGCGCACATGTCAGGACTCAGGAGCGGGGCAATGACTTTATCACACAGCCACAGCCCCGCTCTCATACATTCATGTGTTACAATACTGAGCTGTGCGGCGGCACAGCTTAGTATCGAAATACATGAAATAATGGTATCGAACAGTTTGAGGATGAACAGTATCGAAACAGTATCGAAGTTTCGATGCATCGTGCATCCCTACTAGAAAGATCCAGTATCTCATTCCAATCCTCACCAGAGATGGTCTGACCCAACTTCTCCCTCCCAAGCTGCCTGAAATGAAAGGAGGTCATTTAAAGTAACTTTATTCAAGAGTAAGGCTTCGTTCACAACTGTGTCAGGGTCCCGTTCTGACGTTCCGTCTGAGCTTCCCGTCAGAACGGGACCTTGACTGAAACAAACGGGAGCCATAGGTTTCCGTTTGCATCACCTTTGATTTCAATGGTGAAGGATCCGGTGCCAATGGTTTCCATTCGTCTCAGTTGTGCAAGGGTTCCGTCGTTTTGACAGAATGAATAGCATAGTCGACTACGGTATTGAATCCGTACAACAGAGATATGGCATGTGACGGAGCATGCTGTCGTATGCACAGAGATTCAACATCAGTATACTTTGACAAATTATTTAAAAGACAATATTTTTTTGAACAGTTTTTTTTGTTTTGTTTTTTAACGTAAAAAGTGTTACTTTTCTATTTCCCAAAACTTTGGGTGTTTTCCAACTCTGAACTTTCCAGTGTGCTCACCTTGCCGTTCCCATGGCACTGGTCATCTGCGTCCCCGCCACTGTCAATAGTGATGACATAATATGGATGAAGCATCACCAGGGTGGGCAGAGTTAGATACTTTGGGCCATCACTACGGACGACACCTCATCATATAAGAAGGGAATAAGGAACACAGGAAAATGTTGGATAATTGGTAACGCAAGTATATTAAAAATTTTATTTTCATGACAAAGGCACATGTAATATCCGTTATAAGAGCGGATTTGCTGCTAAATAAGGTTTTGTGTTACATACGGATTTGGGTCCAGATTTCACCCTATGCAATTGCTAAGGGTGAAATCGGCAATGAAAATCTGTGAAAAAGCCGCGACAGATTAGAAACCACACAGAAAATTAACAGCAATTCCGCAGTGTGTGATTTCACCCTTAGGCCTCATTTACACGAGCGTGTGCGTTTTGCGCGCGCAAAAAACGCAGCGTTTTGCGTGCGCAAAAGGCACTTGACAGCTCCGTGTGTCATCCGTGTATGATGCGCGGCTGCGTGATTTTCGCGCAGCCGCCATCATAGAGATGAGGCTAGTCGACGTCAGTCACTGTCCATGGTGCTGAAAGAGTTAACTGATCGGCAGTAACTCTTTCAGCACCCTCGACAGTGCATTCCGATCACAATATACAGCAACCTGTTTAAAAAAAAAAGAGGTTCGTACTTACCGAGAACTTCCCGGCCGTTGCCTTGGTGACGCGCCTCTCTTGACATCTGGCCCCACCTCCCTGGATGACGCAGCAGTCCATGTGACCGCTGCAGCCTGTGCTTGGCTTGTGATTGGCTGCAGCTGTCACTTGGACTGAATTGTCATCCCGGGAGGTCAGACTGGAGGAAGAAGGCGGGAGTTATCGGTAAGTCAGAACTTTTTTTTTTTTTTGACACGTTCACGTATATTGGAATCGGAAGTCACTGTCCAGGGTGCTGAAACAGTTTAACTCTTTCAGCACCCTGCACAGTGACTGTCTCCTGCCGGGTTCGGTCAAAACGAATTCAGCCGAACCCGGTAAAGTTCGGTTCGCTCATGTCTAAGACACTCCGTTCGGATGTTTGTAAACAGAAAAGCACGTGGTGCTTTTCTGTTTACATTCAGTTTGACAGCTCTTGCGCGAATCACGCAGTTCGCACGGAAGTGCTTCCGTGCGACCTTCGTGGTTTTCACGCACCCATTGACTTCAATGGGTGCGTGATGGGCGAAAAACGCACGATTATAGAACATGTCATGAGTTTTACGCAACGCACTCGCGCTGCGCAAAATTCACGCATCGTCTGCACTGCCCCATAGAGTAATATAGGTGCGTACGACACGCGTGAAAAGCACGCGCGTATATTACGCTCGTGTAAATGAGGCCTTAGGCTGGGTTCACACGAGCATGTTACGTCATGTTACCGAACACACTGCAGGGAGCCGGGCTCCTAGCATCATAGTTATGTACGACGCTAGGCGTCCCTGCCTCGCTGCCGGACAACTGTCCCGTATTGTAATCATGATTTCAGTACGGGACAGTAGTTCCACGGAGAGGCAGGGACTCCTAGCATCGTACATAACTATGATGCTAGGAGCCCGGCTCCCTGCAGTGTGTTCGGTCCAGGACTTGCGGCTGAAATACGTTCCATCCTTTACGGACGTAACATGCTCGTGTGAACCCAGCCTTAACCTTCAACTATGTTGTCAAACTCAGCCTAAATGGGGTTTACACATGTCCATTCACCACAGCTTGTGGACATTGTGCATAAAGTGATAAGAATGTATGCACTGCGTCCAATTAGGCTGCTACGTGAATGTGTGTGAATAGACAAAGCTGACATATAGCCACAATTACGAAAATCAGCGACCAAACGATTGACTAAACATAGAAGGGGAAGCTTTAAAAAAACGTTCTCTAGTTTATTGTTGCTTGTAGTAGGATGTCATGCAGATTGATATTTAGTCACTGGATTGCACAAATATCTTAGGGGGTTATTCCTATCTCAGAAATGTATGTAATGTCCACAGGACATGCCACTAATGTGTGATAGGTGCGAGTTCCACCTCACCATGCTCAGCTATTTCTATAACTTCCATAAAAGTGAATAGAGAGAGCCGCGCACGTCACATGCGTGGCCACTTTATGATATACTGTCTGCCTGGATGCAGCGGCTGCCTGATGAGGTGGGATGGTGGTCAGGGATCACCGTTCTCCAGAGAGGTGTAGTTCCCAAATCTATAATCTTTCATCTTGTAGATTAAACCCTCACCAAATGACACTTTTACAGAAGGGTCTTTCATATACCCCTACTCCTGGATTTAACGAATTTAATTGGACTAAAGATGTGAATCTATTTGCGCGAAAATTGGCCTTGCATAAACTATTTGGGACTAACTCCTCTCCTATTTCGTCATCTACCTATAATGAGCTGAGAACTTTGACTGATCTAGAGGCACTCCTTGATGAGAATGAATTCGGAGCCATTGCAGCCACTGGCCCCTTTTCATCCTTGCGACCGAAGTCACGCATGACACCCCCCTTTTCCCAGTATGGTCATATAGACATTTTTGTCAAAATGGTTAGTGCCGACTTACAGAAATTAAAATCTAATAAATCTAAAGTTCTAGGTAACCTTAGCAAGATGGAGCAGGCTGCTTTGGCTCAACTCAACAAGAATGAATCCATTGTCATAAAGCCATCGGACAAAGGGGGCAACATCGTCATCTTGGACAGGGCGGACTATATCAACATGGTCCATAGACTCCTGGACGATGGATCCACCTATACCATCCTCAAAAAGAATCCTACTGAAGTTTTTCTTAGAGAGTTACATTCCCTCTTGACTCAAGCGAAGTCCCAGGATCTAATCTCCACGGACGAGTTTAAGAGGATGTATGATGCCAATCCCACTTTGTCCACCTTTTATGCCTTACCCAAGGTCCACAAAATGACTCGTCCGATACCAGGTAGGCCTATCGTCTCAGGTAACGATAATCTTACACAGGGGATCAGCTCATATGTTGATGAGATGCTTGCACCTTTTGTCTCTACCTTACCTTCATATCTTAGAGACACTAAGGACGTTGTCACGAGGATCCAGGGAATTTCAGTAACACCTTCTACCCTAATAGCCAGCATTGACGTTGAGTCTCTATATACAAACATTAGACATGATCTGGGTTTAATTGCGGTCCGACATTTTTTGAGCACTAAGGGTATTCAGTTTAAAGCACATAATGCACTTATTATTTCCTTACTCCAATTTCTTTTATCTCACAATTATTTCATTTTTGATGGCAAATTCTATCAGCAAATTAAAGGCACGGCCATGGGCACAGTATGTGCACCCACATATGCCAACCTTTTCCTAGGTTGGTGGGAAGATACTTGTGTCTTCATTGACAATCTGTCTCATTTTACCTGCCACATCACATTTTGGGGCAGGTACATTGATGACATTCTCATAATTTGGGATGGGGACAAAGCCCTTTTTTGTGAATTCATGGAGATTCTCAACGTCAATGACATAGGCATGAAATTTACATCTGAAATACATGAACAAGAAATTAATTTTCTTGACCTTAGGATTTCCCTGGATCCTGGTGGCAGTGTCCTTACCGACATCTATCGTAAGACCACCGCCACAAATAACTTCCTACATTGGGAAAGTTACCATCCTCCAGCTCTGAAAAGGGGAATACCGATAGGACAGTACCTCAGAGCTAAGCGTAATTGCTCTGAAGAGGTGTCGTTTCAACTAGAATGTGATAAGCTATATCATAAATTTCGCGCAAGGGGTTATCCCAAGAAATTCTTACATAGGGCTTATGCGAGGGCTCGAGCGACCACTAGAGAGGAGCTACTTCATGGAAGGAAGAAAGCTAAAGATATCTCCACCATCAGATGTATAGGGAACTTTGACGTGTGCTCCCCACAGATCTACAAGATACTCCAAAGGCACTGGCCTATCCTTCAGGCTGATCCTGATCTTGCCAAGGTCATTTCGAACACACCTAATATAACCTATCGCAGGGGAAAAAATCTAAGAGAATACCTTGTGCACAGTCATTTTTCCAAACCATCCTTTGCAAAAAGCACTTGGCTGCCTCCTCCCACTAAAGGCTCTCATCCATGTGGCAGATGCTCGTTTTGCCCTCTGATGCCAACCACCAAGTCCTTTATCAATCCCGTTGATGGTAAATCTTATACCATTAGACAATTTATCAACTGCCAAAGCAGTGGAGTTGTTTATGCCATACAATGCCCCTGTCCGAAATTATATGTAGGTAAAACCATACAGCAACTACGAAGACGTATTTCAAAACATTTGAGTACAGTTGTTAATGATGAGGACACTCCACTCGCCAGACACATCAGATCCATACATGATGGAAATACCAAGAATCTCCAAATTTGGGGTATTACCCAATTACAATTGGGACCCAGAGCTGGTAATCTTGATAGGAAATTACTTCAAGAAGAGGCCCGTTGGATCCATAGGTTGAGCTCATTGAGCCCCCTTGGTCTTAATGAAGGCTTCACTTACACAGCTTTTCTTCAATAGGTACTATACTTTTCATTTAATATTTACTTCAGTCTCGGACAATTCCCTTCAGATCGCCACTTTACACATTTCTATTTATATTTGTGACTCTATAGTTAAAAAATACTGATACTCATGAATTAATACTCTGACAACTTGGACATTTTTCTTAAATAAATTTATTTACTTATTTATACGGCGTATTTCATATGCTACTAAGCTTTATGTATCATTTACAATGTTCCGTTTCTCAACCTTAGCTATTCCTATTATTTCATGTTTAATTTTATTTTCATCATCATCTGATTTTATTTTTAGCACCATTACCATTCTAATAAAAATTTTTTACATCCAAATGACTTTTCGCTTATGCCAGCAATAAATCCATTGTATTTCTTTTAGGACCATATATTTACAATACACGATACTTTATCCCCCTCCCTCCCCTTCCCTTCATATTCACATATTCACTTCATGTCCTCACTCTAGCCACCTCATCCCTTATTCCCCAGTACTACACATTATCACCATTTCCCTATTATATACCATATATCATGGTTCTCCCTCCCTCTCCCCTTCCTCTCACTATTTTCATTTTTCACCCTAGCCACTGAATTTCTGTCATGTTTATATATACATGATAGTCATGTCTCACTCACACCTTTAACGTTTTTTAATATTCTTTTAGCGCTCACAGTCCTAATACTTTAATCTTTCACATTCCCACTTTTAACTATTCCTATCTACTATATGGTCCCTCCTATACATCTCCTAGACACATAGGGAATGTACCCTCTCGTTCACCTTTTGTTAAATGCTCCGCTGACAATCAGTATTTACCTCTCTATCTTCTAAGTGTGGTGACATGCGCAGTCGCGTTTCCCCACACTTAGTTTAATTTCTCCTTCATCGCATCTTAACATAAATCACGCAGGCGCGCCTGCCCCTGCGTGATTGGTGCATTCTTCTCTAACTACTGTATGGCTGACCTGGATGTCAGTCATACACATCACGGCCAGACTGTGTTGACCTCTCCAATTGGTCCCTTATTGGCCACGCCCACTGTCATGGCGGCCCGAGGGCTTAAGAGGGACGGACCTTTCACGCGCCGTTAGATGCCCCATTTGAACCCCTGAAGACGCTGCGTATGCAGCGAAACATGTCGGGGGGGCCTCCATAATATTTTTAACTTCAGAGTCTTCACTGACTAAGATATATACGCCACTCAATTGTGTCGCCCGGTGTTCTGCAGACGCCGTAGGAGACACAAAGGCAGACAGTTTACACTACACACTGTTTGTATCTGATCGATACAAATCCACCTGTCAGTGAACTCTGGCTAAATTTTAGATTTTGATTCTTGTCTTTGTTCTAATTATATTTAATTCTAACCATTAAAAGTTATATTTTATTTACATATACATCACATATTCCTATAGCTTGACTGGAAATAAAGGCATCCATTTTGCTTCATTGCAAATTTGTATATATTTTTTTGTGACAATTTAATGCCTGCCAGCCTGCTGGGTCTCTTCTCATTCATACCTGCCAGATCATTTTGGGTTAATCACCCTTTTCTGACCCACTCCTCATTGAGGATTTAGTCATATTTTGTGTAAAAAATCCCCAATTTAATTAACTGAACTGGGGATGGCGAGTTTCCTATCTCAAAAATTACACTCTGGTGATTTTTCTGCCGAAGTGGCCAGTGTCTTTTCCATTGACAACTTACCTTTCCACCACCTTGATGTAAATACTGTGTAAGATTAGGACTGTGTCATAAATGGCAGATAGATGCGGGTCTCCCAACTCTGGTACCCGCACCTATCTCTAGAATGGGGCCCCTAAACCCCGTTCTACCTCTTTGTGTGTCGGCTGATTTCCGACCATGAAGGTGAAAACAGTGTAGCTCGCTGAGCTACCGTTTTCGTAAGCCCCATAAAACGGAATGGAAGTTACGGAAACAGCGTAGCTCGCATGCTAAGCTGCTTCCATAACGGCTATTTACTACTATGGAAGTTACGGAAACCTGTTAAGGGAACCTGTCACCAGCATTTCACCTAATAAACCAGCAATACCTGGTGGAAGTGGGTGAAACATCATTCTTATGTACGCATAATTATCTTCTAAGTCGGCTCTGTACCTTTAGTATTCCGTTTTTTTAGTGTTCCTGTGCCGTATGCTAATGAACATAAGAGTCATATCTTCATTCCTCAAGCCTTTCTGAGCTAACTCCGCCTCCTTACTTTTGATTGAGCCCGTTTTTGACGGTGGACGGGCATAAGAGGAACGAACGAGACTGCCGGATTGTTACCATAAAAGGCGCAAAATGTCTGCAGTCAGTTATTTACGGTCAGAGGAGGAGTTTAGGAGTGGGGATAACGGCAATGAACTTTTGACAGCAGCGGCCAGCGAGGGGTGAAAAGAGTTCAATAGCTGAAATGCTGGTGACAGGTTCCCTTTAACATGGGCAGATGATCAGCTGCAAAAGCGCTTGTTCTTAATAATTTCCCTCTGTAAACAGTGCAGCGATGAGCCGAAAAACAAGCAGGCAACTCATTAGTGGGCTGATCGGATCTTTCATGTGACCCAAAAAATGGTCGCTTGTTGGCAGCATATCTCTCTGAGTAAACTGAAGGCCCTTTTACACCGGCCGTTAAGGGGCCGGTGCAGCGAGCGCCGATAAACGAGACATGGATGGGAACGACCGGTCGTTACTCCCTCATCCCCATCTATTATCATAATTTCGGCAGCGCGTCTCCTTGTTTACACAGAGAGATGTGCTGCAGACCACGATAATATTTTACTTTTTTAAAACGATACGACCAGCAGATGATCCAGCGTTTGCTCGTTCATCAGCTGATCGTTCCCCTGTTTACAAAGGGCAATTATCGGCAACGAGCGTTATATTAACGCTCGTCTGCCCGATAATCGTCCTGTGTAAAACCCCCTTAAACTGAGAATGTGCAGCCGTCAAGATGCAAATACAAGGTAATGACCGTAGTATTAACGATCGTTCATCTCCATAAATTCTGATCATTGCTCCATTCAAATGGCGCCGATCGACATGCTGGATTTGCCCATGTAAAAGTACCCTTAATGACAGCTCTGTTGTACTGCTGGAAGCTTAGGTAAGGTAAGGTAGGACAGAAACAATATAGAAGCAAATAAGCTTTGTATGCATATCCTCTATGACTCCCTAGGGGAGGAGGTTGTAACCCTATTGCTTCCTACAGATTGTAATCTATGACATTTCTCGGTCCATTGAGTCCCATCTATTTCAGCTGCCATAAAGCGCACACACACCTTCCTGCACTGTGTATAAGGACAATACAGGAAGGAAGTGTGTGTGTGTCTCAAATATGGCCGCCCCCAGGAAATTTATTTAAAAAAAAACCAAAAAAACAAAAAAAAAACACACACACACAATTTCTCTTGATCTTATAGATTATAGCGTAAAAATTGCCATTGATTTGTTTAAACACATATCCACGCAATGATTCTACGGACATACAGTATGGAACACATATGACAATCCAGTCACTCCAAATGTGCTTGTCCCTAAATTCCATAGTCCTCTAGTTGTGGGCTTGGGGAATTGACACAGAAAGCCCTTTACAAAGTTTACGTCTTAAATCCTGTTATGACCCGGTTATCAAAAGTCATAAACATTTTAACTGTAATATCCCAAGAGTGTACTAGATTAGTTCAGTAAATATATAGTGCAGCCGTATATTAAATATCTGTCTGGCTCCTGAGTGTTACATATCTTTTGCAATAATAACACTTCAGTGCCAGCTAGGAAAGCTTTAGTCCAGGTTACCCTGTCTGCTGGCAAGTAAGAAGTTTGAGGGAAAAGAAGTATTCCAAAAATACAGTTTCTGCAGAACCGTACGCTGTGAATACAGGGAAGCTCTGTACCTCCGTATATAACCTATGTAACATTGACTGTATTCAGTGTGCCTGGAACTTTCTAGTGGGATAAGCACAAGCCCCAGTGGCTTCACTAGCAAAAATCCATTTTGATATTCAGGACTATTTAAGATGAGCCCATCTGTCCATTTCTAACAATTGTGAAATAAGTGGATTCAATAAATATTTCATGCAGACATAGTCAAGCACACAAAACCCTAGCAATGAAATCTAAGACCAGGGCTCCTCGGCAAACGAGATCGCAGAGCAAACTCGCATTCGATACACTAGCCATGATAGTAGGATAGGCGTCCCTCTGCTGTACTCCATCCCGGCCTCCTGGGAGGACGTTTCATCCCATGTGACCGCTGCAGCCAATCACAGGCTGCAGCGGTCACATGGGCTTTAGCTAGAGTAAAAGACAGAAACAAAGAGAATTCCCGGGCTCACATAGTGCATCAACTGTGAACAATGGAAAAAAACAAGTGCACAAGTAAGCGGTTCTGCTCACCTGATGGTGTTGCGCTAGGGGCACAACACCCTGTAATGTGATCTGTAGATGCAATGACTGCTGCTGATAGGACAGCCACCGTCTATAAAAGGATTTGTGAGAACGGGAAAATACAGATTTTTTCAAGGGATTACCGCTGTCGTGACGGGTCCAAACTTGTGATGTCCGCAGAAGAGGCTAAATCTAGGTGGTATAACAGGAACTCAGGTACAAATGGTATGAGCCAGAGTGTTAAAATATGACATGCGTTTATTTACAAGATCAGGAAATACAGAGACGCATTATGAAATCGTACCAATTTCTTCCTCAGGCTGGTAAACAGGTATTGAAGCCTTTTCTCCAATTCACTTCAATAGGAGAGGCTGCAATACCTGTGAATCGCCGCTAAATGCAGTGCCTGGAAAACTCCTTTAAGGATAGGCGCAGACGGGTCAGATTTGCCAGCATCCGCATTAAATTTTGTGGGAAAACAGCTGAGAGAGAGAAAAAAAATAAAAAAGTAAAAACAAACTAAGCTCACATCCCCTGGTGCTCCTGTAGGAACACGTACAAGGTCACCCTGCTGTTCTCCATACACCTGAACTCCTGTAATGTCGTTTCATCCAATCTGACTGCTGCAGCAGTCATGTTACGACACAACGCGTCAATACTGGCGGCAGAGTGACCAGGGACGTGTTGCTACGGCAGCGCCAGGGTAGGGGAGTATATACGGTACATTTTTTTTTTTCGTTTCAACTTTGAAAATAGTGTGGGTTTTATTCTGAAATTTCTGTCAAGGAGACAGCAGTAGTAAGGTGAGACTGATGGTTTACTTTTTAGGACCTAGTAGCAGGTCTTCTTTAAATAAGGTTTAAATCAAATGGTTACTATTTTTTTATTTAAAAAAGTTTAGAACTAATTGAAGAGGAAAAAGGCAGCATTTGCTGTAATTTCTCTTAATTAATGATTTACTGCTGCTTGTCAACATTTTAGGTATATGTACAGTGATTCATTCGTAATGTGGTTTTTACAAAAATGGCACGACAATATCGACTTGCGATTCCTCCACCTGACTTGAAAATAATCTGATTGTTTTGGGCTGGCCAAATCCCAGGAGCCAAACCTGGCACTTATAGGGTAGTTTTACATTGTCTTTTTGTGTCCGGTAATGAGCGCTAATCGACGAGAACGGTTTGCTTGTTTGTGACAAAAGATAGTGAATACGATCATTCAGTTTGCTTATTGTCGGCAACAAATCCCCTGTTTGCACAGGGAGATGTGCTGCGGGCAAATTTTTCAGCAAAATAAACAATGGACTCAACCAACAAACAAGCGTTTTCTCATTTGTCAGCCGCTCGTTGCACTGTTTATACAGGGCAATGATAGGGAACGAGTGTCGATAACTGTGTACTCAAATGGTGCAGTTTCAGCGTGGTTTTTGCTGCGCAGTAGAAACTCGCACTGAAAAACCCATGTATTTTGGCCACGATTTGCAAGTCGCAGTAAAACCACATGCGTTTTTCAGTGCCGTTTTCTGCTGTGGCAAAACTGCACCATGTGAATAGACTCGAAGGCCTCATGCACACAGCCGTAAGGGTTTTTACTGTCCGCAAATACGGATCTGACGGCTACACATCCATAGCCCTTCCTAATTGCGGAAGCCCCCATAGACTTTTATGGGCGAGTCAGTGCTGTAATTGCGGACAAGAATAGGACATGTTCTAAATTTTGCGGATCGTTTCTACGGCACGGACACACATCCGTAAATACATACGGAAAGGCGTCTGTGGCCAATAGAAATGAGTGGGTTCGCAATTTCATCCGTAATTAGGGATGAACACTACGGTCATGTGCCTAGGGCCTAAGAGAACTCATTCAGCCAATCATCTGCCCGTGTAAAAGGGCCTTAAGTTTTTGAGATGTTTTTTTATTGAGGTTTATTGGAGTGGTTATTGCGGTCTACTAAGAAAGCAAAATCTTTGCACTGAACTTTCCGATAATTTATCTTAACCACAACACAATACGTACACAAGTATTTATAAAGACTCTGCACCGCACGTCGTCACTTGGTAATTTTTCCCCTTTACATATACGCACACTGTAACCTAAAAAGGCTCCCAGGAATGATCCTCTCTCCACTGAATATTGGATTCCATGTTGCAGTAAGTCATGACCTCATCGCACAAGTCACACAAGCATCAAACACGAGATGCATGTACACGTAACCTCACATGGATCGCCTTACTGGCCCCCCATGCTTGAGTGGGGGGAAGGATAAGGGAAGTTCAGCTATCCTATTGCAATTTAGAAGAGCTAAGATTTCCTCTGGAGAGAGGAAAAAAAAAAAAAGCCTGTGATCATCAGAACATTTTATTTTAATTTGTAATTAGAAATGCATGTACAACCATAACAGACCTGAGATGTGAAATGCAGGCTAAAATAAAGACACAATGGAGTAAAGTCAAAAACTTGTATAATCAGGCAGGGGAGCAAAAGTGACACATTTGGCATATAGAGACGCATGTAGAAAGAACTTTGGCCGAGGGATAGTGTCTATTAACTAGAATAGGACCTGTATCAGGTGCCGGAATCGCACTAAGGCTGGGTACCCACGTAGCTGCGGAAAATCTAGAAAATCTCATACCCACTGGGGAAAAAGAAACACACAAAAGTTGCGTGGCAAGTGTTCTGCAATTCGACTTTCAATTCCACAGCATGTCAATTTATGCTGCGTGTTCTGTGCGGAGATGCGTGTTTTGCCCATGGATTTCAAAGTGAAGGATAAATTCTGCAACAGACTTGTTTTGTTGCGGTTTTTACGCAGGTAAGTATGATATTTTTTTTCTTCCTGAGTTGCGATTTTTGCGGCAGAATGGCTAAGTCGCAACACTGGCTTTCTGTTGCGGGTTTTTCATCCCCATTAAATTTAGTGGGGAAAACCCGCAACAGAAAAGCAACGAAAACGCAGCATAAATTTACATTTTAGATTTTTAGAATCTCATCCACTTTGCTGCTACTGTAAACGCTGCGGAATTTCCGCACAGAATTCTGTTGCAGAAATTCTGCAGCGTTAACACTATGTGGGATACGCTGTGTAAAGTAACACCGCATATCCACTCCGGTAACAGCAGGGAATTCTGGGCAAAAACCACACCGAAAACTGTGGTGCAGAATATCCGCTGTGAAAAACGGCAACGTTTCATCCTAGAAGTCCAGCCCTCTGACGTCATCCAGGCCGGCCTGCTGGGAGGACATTCTGGAGGAAGAAACACAGACTTCTGTTTAAGGATAAGATAATTTTTTTCTAAAATGCATTTTTTTCGGCGGAATCGCTGCAATTCTGCCAGAAAAAAAACGCAACAACTGCTATTTGTAGCGGGTTTTACCTCCCCATTGAATTCAAATGGGAAAACCTGCAACAAATAAGCAGTGGTTACGCAAATACAATTGAAATGCTGCAGAATAAAATTCAGCACCGCATGTCAATTTCTGAGCGATTTTTCCGCTCAGTATTTACGCAGCGTGTGGATGAGACTTGTTCTCTCTCATTCACTTCGCTGCTACTGCTATGATGCAGATTTTCCACAACAAATTCTGTCGCAGAAAATGCGCAGTATTTACTTAACGTGTGAACCTCCCCTAAGCCTCATGCACACGCCCTTATTACAGCTCCATTTTCGTACGGAGACAGATAGAGTTTTTTTCGGTCAGATTGCATGTGAATTTGACAAATAAATCATGCCATGCTACATGATAATGCTTATAGTGGAGACTATATACCACATATGGCACTCGCTGGAGAATAGTAGAGCAGTACACAGAGGGCATGGAGCTGCAGGGGACTCCTGAACACAGTTCTACCATGTACATAGGACCTTAGGCATAACATGCGGATTTTGATGCAGATTTCAGTCAATGCATTCCGTGCCACAAAATATAGAGCTTGCGGTATATCTGATAATCTACAATATGCCTAGCAGATTATTAGATGCTGTATGTGAATGTGGTAGTTTGCTATGGGCAAATAGGTCAGTTTTTGTGTTAGGCTGGTTCCACACATGAGGGGAATTTATCAAACTTTCTATGCTAATCGGTGTTGAAAATGTCAACTCTTAGGCATTTTACGCCAACGCTCGGCATTTTAGTGAAAAGGGGAGTGGCTTTATAGTGGAAATCTACGCCAGCTCCTAGTAGGCGTAGATTTCCCTTTGTGGGCATAGAAAGGTGCACGTGCCGGGCCCCGTACCTTGCCCCCCCCTGACCTTCAGATAAAATTAATAAAAAGTATACTTACCTCACCTCTTCGCTTCTCCCCACTCGGCCCCTCAGACTCTCCCAACATGCCACGGCTCATACAAGGTACTGATGCCGGGCAGTGTCAGCACATTGTATGTGATACAGCGCTCAAAACGTCAAATGCTGCGTCACATATAAAGCCCTGACGCAACTGAGCGTCAGCACCTTGTATGAGCCAGAGATGGAGCATTTCACAATTGTGGCGTACGGCCAGCTGAAAGATGGGACACCTTTATTAAAAGGGGTTTAGCAAAAAGGCATGTAAAATATGCTTTAAACGCATGGCGTTTTTTACATGCGTTTTAAAACTTAAAAATAGGTGTGTGAAGGAGGCGTAGGGCTAAGTTTACACGTAGCGTTAAGACCGCAGGATTTTGTGCGGCTATTACGCAGAAAAGTGCAAAAATTTACCTGTGGTGCAGATTCTTAATCATGTCAATCTCTCTTGCGAAAAGCTGCGGAATTTTCGCACAGAAAAAAGGACGGTCAGGCAGTGTTTACGCTACTTGTGAATTTAGGCTTAGGGTATATCTCAACGTTGATGTACGGTTAAAACCGCATCCAAAAACTGCATGCATTTTTACTGCGATTTGGTGTTTTTGGGTGCATTTGCGTTCTTAACCAGGTATGAATACACCCTTAGATAGTTTTGATGAAGCAGACCCATTGTATGTGAACAAAGCCCAATCCTGTAGGGCTATGGGGAAATTGTAAGGGTATGTTCACACAGATTTTCAGGCGTTTTTGAAGCCGAAAATGAAGCTTCTTTTAATTTGGAGCTTCTTTTGAGGTGTTTTTCATAGTGTTCAATGGAAAACCAGCTCCAAAAAACGCCTCAAGACGTGACATGCACTTCCTTTTACGGAGCGTCTTTTTATGCTCTGTTTTTTAAAACAGCAGCGTAAGAACTATGAACTAAATGCTGTTTTTCCCATTGATTTCAATGGGCAGATGTTTGTAGACGTTCAGCTTCCGTTTTTTGAGGCGTAAACGCCCTGAAATACGCCAGCGTGTGAACATACCCAAACTCATTCACGGTCGTAACATTCTGATGAGCATTGCAACAGTTCCAGTTAGCCCACTTTGTATATAATAAAGAAAGACTACCATAAACTGTGCAACTACTGAGCCAGGTAATTTATTTCCCCACAGTTAATAATTGAAATAGGAACTATGCTTTCGTCAAACTTTTCATATGTCATAGAGTTTGGATGGGTGGGGGTTTGGGTGCGGAGACCCCCCACCAGTGCTGAAACGAAGATACAGAAGCGCTCAGTTGAGTGATTTTTGCTCCTTCGGCTGTGATCAGTGCTCATCGACGGACTGAAGACGCTTTATATAGAACGTCTATGTGAGCCTACTTCAGCTTGACAGGGAGCGCCGATCACAGTCAAAGGTGCACAGCACTTCTGCACCCGAAGCCCCACCGATCCAAACTTTGAAAATGTCTCTGACATATAAAAAGTTTGATGAAAGTGTAGTTACTCTTTAAAATAGTCCCTCTTGAAAGGGGAGAAATTCATATAAGGGAACATGCAGATTTTGTCGCGGATATTGGTGAGGATTTAATAATGTATTTTATACGCCATACGTGACCAGCCAAATAGATCCGTCATGGCTTCCATTTTTAAGACCAGAGTACACTGAACCTAACCCACTTACATTCCATAAAATGTCAGTGCACCAGCGGGAAATATTTATTTATGGCGCACAATTCACAGAAGATTAAAAACACAAACGCTTCTAGGCTAATGCCTTTAATCTTCCATGAATTTTGTGTGACTTTAATAATAAGGATTATCTATATTTATGATACATCCCCCTGGTGTGCTGACTTTTCAGAGCACACTCATTTTTCAGCTGTTGCATAAGTGACCTTTTGTTATACACCTGCTACAAACAGGTTAAGGTGCATTTTTTTCTCTTCAAAGATAGCTCCACTTTTTGGCTACTTAGCAAGTATATTAACGTGGTCCCAAACAGTCACAACAGGCAGAGCACAATTCGAAACATGTCCCTCTAAAGGACTGGTGCTCTAGTATGAATGTTTAGTACGAGATCCCACTTGTCCAGGGCATGCTGGATTATCTGGGTATTACGGTAGTGTTCTATTATAGCTAACCAGAGATATCAGACAAATCTCTTATGTATATCTATGGTTCTCAGAGGTTGGATTTTAACCTGCCTAATGCTTTGGTCCTCATAAGCAGCGCCATCGGTGTTGGCATATACAGTATACCTTTACTATGCACTGCACATGGCTTTGCGTGTGAAGTAAGGCGTACCACTCTAGCGCACTCTCCAACATCTTGTGAATTATGAAGTAGGGTAGCAGAAACAAATATAGGGAAGTCTATCTGCAGAAAGAGCTGTGTATTATGCCATAGGACAGTGATCTGCTACCTGTGGTTGTAAAACCACAAGTTACAACATACCATGACTACTGGGGGGGGGGGGGGAGGACCAGGAGAACATGAGCAATAGTAAAAGAATGTCAGTTAGGCTCTGTTCACATCGCGCCAAGAATAGATGTCAGAGGTACAGTGGATATATGCCGGATTTTTGTCATGTCAAAATAGCAGTACAAGATGAATCATTTCAGAACTTTTTCCACCCTTAGGCCCGGTTCACACAGAGTTTTTTTGCAGGCAGAACATGGAAAAATCAGCTCCGTTTTATTTACAAGTAGTTTTGCACCACAGGCGTTTTTTTAAGCTGTTTTTTACCTCTCTTTCTTCAACAGGTAAAGAAAAAACTGCGTGAGCTTTTTGACAGAAAAAACGTTAAAAAAAATAAAAAGCAGCAAAAAATTTGTGACAAAAAACTTGTTTTTTCAGTCTCCCATTGATTTTAATGGGGTTTTTGAGGAGGAAAATGCCTCAAGATAGGCCATGTCGCTTCTTTTTCCCAAGAGCGTTTATTTTTGCTCGCGGGAAAGAAACTCCTTCATCTCCCATTGAAATCAATGGGAGACAACTTCGGCCGTTGCTTGCCGCGGTTTCCGTGACAAAAAAATAACTCAGTGTGAACAGGGCCTTAATTTGACCCATAATCTGTGCAATTGTATTGAAAAACAGACTGAAATCATTTAGAGGGGAAAAATAAAAAAAACTACAATAATGTGGTTACATAAGTGTGAACACCCCCTTATAACTGGGGATGTGGTTGTGTTCAGAATTAGTCAATCACATTTAAACGCATGTTAAATAGTAGTCAGTACACAGCTGCCATTATTTAAAGTGATTCTAAGTAATCCCATATAAAGTTCAGCTGTTCTATTTGGATTATCCTGACATTTTCTTTGTTGCATGTGACAGCAAAAGACATGGTCCGTAAAGAGCTTACAACACATCAAAGGGATGTGATTGTTGAAAGGCATCAGTCAGGAGAAGGGTAACAAAGAATTTCCAAGGCATTAGAGATACCATGGAACACAGTGAAGACGGTCATCAAGAAGTGGATTACATTTGGCACAACAGTGACATTACCAAGAACTGGACATCCCTCAAAACTTGATGAAAAGACAAGACGAAAATTGGTCCGGGAAGCGACCAAGAGGCCTACAGCAACATCAAAGGAGCTGCAGGACTTTCCGGCAGGTACTGGTTGTGTAGTGCATGTGAAAACAATCTCCCTTTTTCTTTATGTCTGGGCTGTGGGGTAGGGTGGCAAGACGGAAGCCTTTTCTAACTAGGAAAAACATCCAGGCCCGGCTAGGTTTTACAAAGACCTACATCAAGTTTGCCAAAAGCATGTGGGAAAACGTGTTATGGTCTGATGAGACCAAGGTTGTTAACTTTTTGGCCATAATTCCAAAAGGTATGTATGTCGCAAAGCCAACACTGCACATCACCAAAAGAACACCATACCCACAGTGAAGCATGGTGGAGGCAGCATTATTCTTTGGGGCTGTTTTTCTGCAGCTGGAGCTGGGGCTTTAGTCAAAGTGGAGGGAATTATGAACAGTTTCTAATATCAGTCAATATTGGCGCAAAACCTGAAGGCCTCTGCTAAAAATAAAGAGGAATTTCACCTTTCAGCACGACAACGACCCACAGCATACCTCTAAATCAACAAAAGAATGGCTTCACCAGAAGAAGATCAAAGTTTTGGAAAAGCCCAGCCAGAGCCCAGACCCGAATCCCATTGAAAATCTGTGGGATACAGTAAAAGAAAAATAAGGGTATGTGCACACGTAGTGACCAAAAACGTCTGAAAATACGGAGCTGTTTTCAAGGGAAAACAGCCCCTGATTTTCAGACGTTTTTTGAGCAACTCGCGTTTTTCACTGAGTTTTCTACGGCCGTTTTTGGAGCGGTTTTCATTGGAGTCTATGAGAAAACGGCTCCAAAAACGTCCCAAGAAGTGTCCTGCACTTCTTTGACGAGGCGCGTCGTCGTTTGACAGCTGTCAAACGACGACACGTAAATGACAGGTCGTCGGCACAGTATGTCGGCAAACCCATTCAAATGAATGGGCAGATGTTTGCCGACGTATTGGAGCCGTATTTTCAGACGTAAAACGAGGCATAATACGCCTCGTTTACGTCTGAAAATAGGTCGTGTGAACCCAGCCTAACAGATACCACCCCGGCAGAGGCCAAAAGCACACATGTTCTCGGTCAAGTGAATGGGGGCCTATGGCTACATTTGGTGTATGCACTGGGGACTTTTTTGCCACGTACACCAAACGTGTTCAGACAGCGTGATGTGAACAGAGCCTAAACAAGAAATGGACAGTAATTATTTTTGTTGTACACATAGTTATTTTTACAGTGTAGTAGGTCCTTCTGTAGTGCAAACATTACATAGCTAGTTTCTCTGCTTGCAGAATATATAGGATTTTTTTAAATATAATATAAGTTTGTTTTACATTCTTTACACCAACATTGACATCAGATTAGTATATTCCGACAGTAATAATTCAATCTTAGATGCATCCCCAGCCATCAAACACTTATCACCGATCCTGTAGTCCCAGCTTTATTCTTAAATGATCTGGTGTTGATCCAAATATTGGTAATTAGTTCATCATATAACCAAAGCATACACTGCCTGCTAGAACTAAAGTCAGCTGATGACAAGAATAAGGCCCCGTTCCACTGAGTTTTTTGCAGGCAGAAAATTCTGCCTCAAAATTCCGTCTGAAATTTTAAGGCAGATTTTGATCTGCCTGCACGCCGTTTGCCACGTTTTTCGACCTATGGCCATTGAGCGCCGCAGGCAAAAACACCACGAAAAACGCTTTCTCTGCCTCCCATTGATGTCTATAGGATGTCAGAGACGTAAACACCCGAAGATAGCGCATGTCTCTTTTTCCCGCGAGCTGCTTTTACTGCTCGCGGGAAAAAAATGCCTCTGCCTCCCATTAAAATCAATGGGAGGAGTTTCTGGAACATTTTTGGCGCGTTTTCCGACGTGGTTTCTGCGTCAAACTGTGAACAGGGCCTTAAAGTGTGAGCATGCTTATCAAAGAACAGGAGTCATTTCAGAGCCTTTTCTGGTTCTCTTTAAACTTAGTACACCCCACAGTTTTGTCACAGGGGGGCTAACACAAACACATCGACCTTTGTAGGAGTCCAACTTTCTAACATCGCAAACTAAAACATTAAACCACAAGAGGTCATAAATCAAAAGGTGTTAATTGATACTTCTCCTTAATCCGCTAATGCTAAAACAGCATGACCCCAAACTGCAGTTAATCTTTTTTTTTTATATTATATATATATATTTTTAATTTTTTTTTACTAAGTCCTCCCCTCCCAACAGTAGAGTGAAAGTGCATTTTCTTACTGTTTGTTGACAGCAGGGAACAGAAGAACTTTGGACTTCAAACTGTGTTGAACTTTAATTTAACAAGGGGGAAAGTGACAAAAACAAATAAAGTACTAAAAGCACAACAGACAGTTCATTCTTCTATAATACATTTAGCTCTTTTAGACTATAAAAGATGATTAGATACAAACAATAAGTGAAAAGAACATTAATATTTATTAAATGCTTACAGGGCATTCCCAGTTTATGGTCATAGATTCTTATGTACACCACCATTAATTCTAGAGCTCTATTATTTCTACTTGATCAAGGTTATCCTATATCCAAGGTTTTCTAAATTTCTCTAACTAGATCTGTTCCAGTTCTTGGTAAAAAAAAACAATTTTACAGGTATAACACAGACCCAAAATACATGACTTTGAATGATCAGAAAAGATGACAGGGAGCAAGTTGTCGTCAAAGTGTTTTCTTACCTACTTCAACTCTCCAACTGCGGGAATGCTAGCCGGCTTCAGTACAAGTCAACCAGTCGCACATGGGAGCCACTGTTTACTGGCTCATTGTGCCAAGCGGAATCATCTTTTCAATAGAGAAGCAAAGTCATATTGGCCACACATATGCCAAAACGACACTCTTTCGGCATGTTAGATGTATTTGTCGAGAGAATTTCCAAGCATAAGGGGATGTGAACTTGCCCTTACTCAAGATTGTTCCACTTTTAGAATTATCGTGCACCGCCATTTTTTAACACTAATTTGACTGTACCGACAATGTGATAGGAAGTCAAGTGACTAAAATTACAATTTTTCAAATTCACAATCAAGGAGTCCATTTTCATCAACAATGAATATATTTTATCATTTATCAAATATTGTTTTGTGCAATGGATTGTTCTGGGTAATTATTATTATGGTCTCTCGGAAATGTACGAGTTATGCGATAATTGTACTGTGCAAACGTGCTTTAAATGGGGTTATCCGGCAGGTAAACAATATTTACCATTGATTTTAGAACATTAAATAACAGCACTTATCAATTCACTCGTTTTCAAAGATGCACCGATCCCCCGTTCTGAACCTCACATAGGAAGTCGTGCAGTTTTTTCCTGTGCTATGACGTATCGACACAGCGCCACGTGGCTGAGAGCTGCAGCCCCCTCCTGCTGGCGTCGACTCATCACCGATCACACGACCGCAAGAGGCTTGAACAGAGTAAGATGCCAGCCCCTTGTGGCGGATATCCCAGCACTAACAGGAGGGGGAGGCAAGGGTGAGTGGCAGCACCAGGAGAGGGGGGGGGGCAAGCTTTCCTTCTATAAGTGCACTTGTCACGGTGTCCTACAAGTGGAGGATAACACCTATCACAAGAAAAAATAGCAAGAAACATCATACAGTGTACACAAATCAGGTCAGTGGCTGGCTGAAGACATTGGGGTGTGAGGTGACACTTGGATAGTGTGAGGGGAAGTTTAGTGCTGAGACCCGCCATGAAGAGGGGAGGCTGTAGACCTTAGCCGCGCACACTCGCCTTCCTAGCAGCGCCATCGGCTTCCTCATTATTGGGGAGGGGGAGGAGAGGCGGCCAGCTATAGCAGGAAAGAGGGAATGCATAGCACTGGTGAAAGCCTGGGAGTAGCAGACGCCATGTTATAGCAGAAGTTTGTGCTATGATTATAAGGGACACACCAGGCTTTCCTGGCACAGCGTAGTAGTGTAGGGGAAAGACTAAGAAGCCGGGATTTCGTCTTTTAGCGTGCACTAAATCCCCCCTCCAACCCAGAAGTAAGGCAGCAGTACGCAGTTTTCTTCTCGCTGCCGGAAAACCCCTTTTAGTGTGTATTCACACGGTGCGGTTTTGCCGTGTTTTTGGGTGCACAGCAAAAAACTCTTGAGTTTTTACTGCGAATGGTTTCAAATTTCGGCTGCGCGGTAAAAAAAAACACGGCAAAACCGCACCATGTGAATACACCTTAATTCTATCTGCTTTATAAAATAGCTAAAGAGGTATTCCCATCTCAGACATTTATGACATATCCAGAGGATACACCTTAAATATCAAATAGCTGCAGGTCCCACCTTTGAGATCAGCACTTGTCTCTAGAATGGGGCCCACTGACACCCGTTCTACTAAGAGCCTGTTCACATCAGCGTTTGGTTTCCATTGATGGCTTCTGTCAGACCTTTCCATCGGAGGAACCCATCAACGAAAAAGCAAACGGAAACCATAGCTTCCGTTTGCATTACCATTGATTGCAATGATAATGCTTCCGCTGCTAATGGTTTCCATTTGTCTCTGTTCCGTAAGGTTTCCGTTATTTTGGTGGAATTAATAGTACAGTCGACTGCGCTATTGATTCAGTAAAAAAAAAACTGAAACCTTACGGGACGGAGACAAACTGAAACCATTAGCAGCCAAATCAATGGTTTCCGTTTACCTTTCCGTTGATGGGTTCCCTTGACGGAAAGGTCTGACAGAAGCCATCAATGGAAACCAAACGCTGATGTGAACAGGCTCTTAGTAGAACGGGTGTCAGTGGCCCCCATTCTAGAGACAAGTGCTGATCTCAAAGGTGGGACCTGCAGCTATTTGATATTTAAGGTGTATCCTCTGGATATGTCAGGCCCTTACTGTTGCTGGCTCAGGCCACTGACTCCCAAGGTGGCCGGGTTATTCAGAAACAGCCGAGCGCTTTCCGCTACGCTGTTTCCGGAACTCCCATAGAAGTGAATGAGGGTTTCAGAAACAGCGTAGCACAACGATGATCAGATGTGTCCACCCTTACTTTTTATTGAATGGAGTTAAGTTATACAATTTGTCATGCTGCCAATTCAGTACAAACTCACGCCAACCAGTAAAAAAAAAAAAGTATACGTTAAACATATACGTTTTGCTTTTTTACATAGGAGCTCATGGGCGACTTGTTCCATCGGTCATAAACAATTAGTAAAAAACTTTAAACTTATACGTTTTTGTAACATGTGAAAAACAACCGAATATGTTTAACGCATACGTTTCTTTACTGCATGACTGATGTGTACTTTTTTTGTTTGGGAATGTGTACAACAGATGGTACTTTTGTTTTTTTTACATGTTTGTTTCACATCTCACGTCATACATCTTGTGTTATGTTGGATTTAAAGAAAAAGAAAGGGAGGACACATCTGTAGGTCGCTGTGCTACGCAGTTTCCATAACCTCCATTCACTTCTATGGGAGTGCCATAAATAACTGGGGAGAGAACGTAGAACTGTTTGGAGCATCGATGACGCTCTGACCGCTCATTTGCATATTACGAATAAACTTTGATTTCTGCAACGGAAACACGCATCTGAAGAAGGAAAAGAGCATTATATTCCGGTTAGGCGACACTATCTTACTGCACTGCTGCTTTTACGGGGCCATTTCTGGTGACAGAAAGCTTTAACTCTTTAATTATTATTTTTCTTTATGTTTGTGTGTTTTTTTTTTTGTTTTTTTTATGTAGACCCTCCGTGTGCCTTATCTTCAGGAACCAATCTACCCTGCTCATATAAAAAAGGATACCATTGTCCCGAGAGCTGTATTTAACTCTACACATGATTAGGCTCACATGGCATCTCTCCAGCAAAGTCGGAGGCTTTCTATTACTTTTCCTCTACGTGCTGGCAATAGACTGCGTTCTTACTTGAAATTCTGTCCAGCGTGGTAGCAAAGTCTGCCATTTAGCCCAGTGACAGTCTACCATAGCAATTGACAGCGACAATACGTCAGATGACAGCCTTGTCTCAAATGTCACATGTAGCAGCTCTTATATTAGGAGCTGAGCTACTAGCAAATGAATGTGCTCCTGCTAGATTTGTCTAGAAGAAATGATGTGTATGTATTTCTGTGTATATATAACAAATATTAACCACTTCAGTACAAGTTTACAGATTTGGTACGGATTTGACGGCTACAGATTTGGTAGAATATGCTGAGGAATTTTTGTATCCTTTTTATTATCTTTCCTGACAAAAATAACTTAAATATTATTTTTGTCCTTTTTTTTTCATAGAATTTTTCCTTTCATTTTTAGTGACAAAATAATCTTTCTGGGGATATGGCTTGGGTTGGGTGTGGAATTTTAGTGATTTTAGCTTAAAGCTGCTAACATAAACTTAAGGTGGCCATACGCATTAACTAACTTTTGGTCGAACGTTCGTTTGGCAGACCGTTATTTCTCCTGATTACCCCAAAAACACGCCTGTCTGACTCAGCCGTGTGTGCATGTTTATTTCAATGGGGAGAGGGGAAAAAGCCTCATCTCCCCTGGGAACACACAGACACAAACGGAAACCACGGCAACCGGCTCCGTCACCATTGAAATCAATGGTGATGGGACGGAAACCTCTGGTTTCCGTCGGTGTCAGTTTGTGTCGGCTCAGGGTCCCGTTCTGACGGAAACCTCCGACGGAACGTCAGAACGGGACCCCAACGAGAGATGTGAACAAAGCCTTAAATGGAAAGGGGCATGGCTTAACATACGCTATCAAAACTTGCAAAAATTCTGTCGCAAACTAAGACAAAAAGGTGGTATTAGAAGGAGAACACCGTCTAGCAAGTGAAGTAAGATGAATTTGGTGTATCTTCTGACTGTCTTGTCTAAGTTTACTGTCTAAGGCCCCATGCACACGACCGTAATTTTGGCCAAAATACGATTCCACTCATTTCTATGGCCCACAGACACCTTCCCGTATATTTACAGGAAGGTGTCCGGGCAGTAGAAAACTTCCATAAAAAATAGGACATGTCCTATTTTTTTATTTTACGGACCGTGCTCCCATACTTTATAATGGGAACACGACCTGCAAATGTGGGTTACTGTCTGCGGCCGTCAGTAGCCGTAATCACGGACCGGGATTACGGCTACGGTCGTGTGCATGGGGCCTAAATCTTAGACTGCATTGGGGTCAAGAGTAAGAGTATGTTCACACGGCCATAAACGCCCGAAAAATCTAAAGCAGAACGCCTCCAAACATCAGCCCATTGATTTCAATGGGAAAAAGGGCGTTCTGTTCCGACAGGGCATTTTAAAAAAAAAAAAAAAAGTGAGGGTCACTTCTTGGTACGTTTTTTATAGACTATTGAAAAAAGCTCCAAAAACGGCTGTAAAAACGCCGCGAAAAACGGGAGTTTTCCCTTGAAAATATCTCTGTATTTTCAGACGTTTTTGAGTTTGCGTGTGAACATACCCTAAGGCCTTATTCACACAAACGTGTCCGTTTTGGGCGCTCAAAAAACGCTGTGTTTTGCGCGCGCAAAATTTCAGTGTGGCATCTGTATGTGGTGCGTGGCTGCATGATTTTCGCGCAGCCGGCATCATTATGACACACTTTTTTTTTATGTTTACAAACATAAAAGCAGGAGGTGCTTTTCTGTTTTCATTCATAGTTTTTTTTTTTTTAATACTGTAGCGCGCATCACGCTCGACACCCGGAAGTGCTTCCGTGTGCTGAGCGCGATTTGCACGCACCCACTGACTTCAATGGGTGCGTGCCGCGCAAAACACGGGCAAGTATAGGACATGTCGTGAGTTTTACGCAGCGGACATACGCTGCGTGAAAATCACGACCTGTCAGAACGGCCCCATTGACTTACATAAGTCCGTGATTTCCACGCGCGTAGCACGGATGTAATACACGTTCGTCTGAATAAGGCCTAAGGCCTCATTCACACGGCAGGGTTTCCCGGCCGGGTGCCGGCCGTTCATAAATCGGCCGGCACCCGGCTGCATTAGGAATGATAGACCCCTAATGGGGCTATTCACACGACCGATTTTTTGACGGCCGGAAAATCCGGCCGTCAAAAAATAGGACATGCTCTATCTTTGCCCGGGCACCCGGCCCCCATACAAGTCTATGGGGCCGGGTATTACACGGCCATCACCGGAATGTGTTCCGAGTGATGGCCGGGTTTCCCGGCGCTTGCGCTCTATCTCCTCCTCCTCACAGCGCAGAGTGCATGTGAGGAGGAGGAGTTGATGCCATTCTGACGAATGGCATCGCTGTACACTGTGCTGCAGGGCAGGGGTGTACAGCAGGTGGAAGGGAGCGCTGCGCTGGCTCCCTTCCCCTGCTTGTTAAAAGCACCCTGGCTCGGCGACACCTTCGATGGCGCCGCTAGTAGTAGTAGCAGCAGCTGCTACTGTAGCGACGCCACTATAGCAGAGCAGGGAGGTATCTCCCCGCTCTGCTATGTGCTAGCCGCACTTTAGCTCCTAGAAGGAGCGGAATCCCCGTGCTTTCGGGGATTCCGCTCCTGGACAGAGCGCTTGATGTCTCTGTCCATATCTGGGCAGTGACATCAGGGGAAACTCCTGAAGCGGAATCCCCGAACACATGGGGATTCCCCTTCAGGAGCTGCCGCTGATGTCACTGTCCGGATCTGCCCGGCCCGGCACGGATGCATAACTTTATGCAAACCGGCCGGGCAAAATGGCCGATTTTACCGGCCGACACTCGGGCTCGGGAACGACCCGGTCGTGTGAATCCCGCCTAACACTGACAAAAAGACGGAAACTGTTCTTTCTGTATCTTTCAATGGAATCAACCCACAAAACTATTTCAACATATGGAGCAATTGTTCTAGTATTCTTGTAGTCTGTTTCTACTGCAATCATATATAATAAAAAGTTTCATACATATGATCAGAAATTATTGATCATTGTTGGTCCAACTATTGAGACCCCACTGATCCTAGGAAAGGGCCACTTTTAGTCAGTCCCCTGACATACTACAAGTCAAATTTTTCTATTTACTGCTTTGACTAGCAAATACATGACTTTAAAATTGCACAATCCACACCTTGGGTGCCCTTTACTGACCATGCACGGGACATTTTTCTTTTATACACAAGATTTGTTATCTGACAAGGATATGATGTAAAATAAGTATAAGTGACCATTGCCCCTTCTGTTTTTTTTTTAACGCAATGAAGAAATGATTGCTTCAATAACATTTGTCTCATATGACTGTGTTGAAATAAAGTACTAACATGTTGGGAAATCATCTCCACAGATAATCTGCTATTTTTGTCGTTTGTACATGGTTGCTGGCACTATGGTGGAATTTTCATGTGTATATGGGTATGTTCACACGCACTAATTACGGACGTAATTCTGGCTTTTTTGCCCCGAATTACGTCCGAAAATAGCGCCTCAATAGCGTTGACAAACATCTGCCCATTGGCCGTAATTGGAGCCGTTATTCATTGACTCCAATGAATAGCAGCGCCAATTACGTCCGTAATGGACGCGGCGTTCAAGCGCCTGCACATGCCGTTACGGCTGAAATTACGGGGATGTTTTCAGGCGGAAACGTCCCCGTAATTTCAGCCGTTACAGACGCCCTCGTGTGAACATACCCTATAAGTTTGAAACGGCCCGTACACATACATATAATATATATATATATACATACACACACACGTCCATCATAGCAGTTAACACATTACAATAAGGGGGGATTCACACGAGCGTGTATTCGGTCCGTGCGGGCCGCGTGGTTTTCACGCGCCACGCATCGACCAATACAAGTCTATGGGGCAGTACAGACAGTCCGTGCTTTTTGCGCAGCGTTTGTTCGCTGCGTACAAAACGCGACAGGTTCAATAACTGCGTATTTCGCACATCACGCACCCATTGAAGTCAATGGGTGCGTGAAAACCACGCAGGTTGCACGGAAGCACTTCCGTGCGAACCGACTGAAACAGCGCACCAGCTGTCAAAAGGATGAATGTAAACAGAAAAGCACCACATGCTTTTCTGTTTCCGAACATCCAAACGGAGTGTCTTTGAGATGAGCGAACCCGGACAAGCGAACCGAACTTCACCGGGTTCGGCCGAACTCGTTTTGGCCGAACCCGGCAAAAAAATGTCCGGTACGCGACGTCAGGACATAGTCACTGTCCAGGGTGCTGAAAGAGTTAAACTGTTTCAGCACCCTGGACAGGGACTACCGATCCCAATAAACATGTGGAGGTGGGGCCCGATGTCAAGAGAGGCGCGTCACCAAGGACGCGTCACCAAGGCAACGGCCGGGAGGGCAGATCTCGGTAAGTACGAACTCTTTCATTTTTTTAAACAGGTTGCTGTATATTGTGTTCGGCATTCACTGTCGAGGGTGCAGAAAGAGTTACTGCCGATCAGTTAGCTCTTTCAGCACCTTGGACAGTGACGGGCGTCGACTAGCCTCATCTCTTTGATGGCGGCTGCGCGAAAATCACGCAGCCGCGCATCATACACGGATGACACACGCAGCTGACAAATGGTTTTTGCGCGCGCAAAACGCCGCGTTGTTTGCGCGCGCAAAACGCCGCGTTGTTTGCGCGCGCAAAAACGCAACGTCCGTCTGTATCTGCCCTAATTGTAGTACCGATATAACGCACGATAAACGCACGCGAGCTGTAAAAGTCAGTTTACAAATCATACAACGTTACCACCGTCAGCTTCACGTTAACCTCAGTGCCAAGCCAACAGAAAGTGAAGTAGTACAGTGTTCGCCAGAGTGCTGCGGACCCTTTGTTCTAACAATCAGCGGGGTCAATTCCTGCTGCGGAAAGTGGACTGAATTGCTACGTTTTTCAGATGTCACCATCTCCCATCGTTGAGAAAAATGCAGCAAAATACGCACCGTTTTCTGCAGTAAAAAAAACCGCAGAAAATGGTGCGGTTTTTCCACAGCAGATTATCTACCAGTCTCAACGGAAATGCTGCAGAAATTTTCTGCAGTACTTCCGTTCCGTGTGGACAAGCCCTAAAAGGTTTATGCAGATTGCAAAGATGCGTATTATGGAGTCGTAGAACGCTTATTCTCCCCTACAAGCAAAGCTCCTAGAGAACTCCTACGTAACATGCAAAGCGTTGGAGGGAATCCATAAGAAAAGACACGTACTCTTCTGTATACAGGCATATGGACCTGCGGTGCGTATTTTAAGATCTGCAACATGTCAATTTAACTTGCGTTTCCGCTTGTGAATTGTATCTGACTAGTTTAAAAAACAATCTGCAACATAAAAACGCACCTATTTCCGCATCAAGTGTAAATTCATACGCAGCGTAAATACTGCAGATTTTCCGCAATTGAGTATGTTACTGAAAATCCGCAGTATTAGGCCGGGTTCCCACGGGTCGAATACGCTGCGTAAAAATCCTGCAGCATATCCGAACTGGAACTCGCAGCACCTTCCATCCGAAAAATCTCACCACATTGTGATGCGGTTTTCGGACAGAATTTCCGCTGCGTAAAAAAGCGCACATACTTATCCCCTCCCTCTTTTTGACGTCCGCTCCGGCTTCCTACGATGACATTGCAGGCCATGTGACGCTGCAGCAGTCACATGGGATGAAAAGTCATCCCAGGAGGCCGGACTGCAGGAAGGAGGGGGCGTTCTGGGTATGATTTATTTTTTCCCGGAGTTGAGATTATTGCGGCGTAATCGCAGCGATTACACCGCAAAAGTCGCAACACTTGGCTTTCTGTTGCGGGTTTTGCATCCCCTTTGAATTCAATGGTGAAAACCCGCAACAGAAAACCAACCAAAACGCAGCATAAACGGACACGCTGCGGAATTAAATTCCGCACCACAGGTCAGTTTATTAACGATTACGCTGCATTTTTTTCCCGCAGCGTGGGCATAAGATTTACTAAATCTCATCCACCTTGCTGCTACTGTAAATGCTGAGGAATTTCCGCACACAATTCCATTAAAGAAAGAGTTTACGCTACGGGGGAACCCGGCCTAATACAGTACCATCAAAGTGGATCAGATTTCCGCTCAGAAATTGACCTGCGGTGCGGTTTTTTAGTCCGCAGCATGTCAATTGTATTTGCGTAAACGCTGCTTATTTGTTTGGGTTTTCGCCATTGAATTCAATGGGAGGTAAATCACCAACAACAAATAGCAGATGTTGCGTTATTTTGCCACGAAAAAGCAGGCTGCATCGGTCACATGGTATGAAACGTCATCCCAGGGCTGTAGAACGTCATAACGTCGGAGGCACGCGTCGCCGCCATGGTAAGTATCCATTTTCATTTTTTTTCTGCACATTCCGGCCGAAAAACTGCACCGTAATTTCGGCTGGAATTCCCTGCGGCACACAGGGCGGATACGCTGTGTGCTTTTACACAGCGTATCTGCCCTGTGTGAACATAGCCTAAAATGTAAAAAAAACGCATCAAAAAACGTACTATTATCTGCAGTTTTGATGCGGAAGCCAAAGGCTACATGCACACGTTGCAGAGTTTGGTGCAGAAAATCTGCATCGAAACCGCAGGTAAATGCCCGGTAATTCCGCAGGTAAAATTTGCACCTAAGGCGGAGTTCACACGGGGCAAATACGCTGCGTAAAAAGCACGCACGCAGTGTATCCACCCTGTGCGCCGCAGGGAACTCCAGGCGAAAAACCGCACTAAACTGTGGTGCAATTTTTCCGCCCGGAATATCAGCTGCGGAAAACTGCAGCATTTAGCTGATGTTTCATCCCAGGAGACCGCCACTGCAGCCTGTGATTGATCACATGGGATAAAGAGTTATCCCAGGAGGCCGGCCCTCTGATGTCATCCAGGCCGGCCTCCTGGGATGACATTTCATCCCATGTGGCCGCCACTACAGCCTGTGATTGGCTACAGAGATCACATGGGATGAAACGTCATCCCAGGAGGTCGCACTGGAGGAAGAAACGGACTCCTCGGTAAGTATGAGGATATGTTCACACGGCTTGTTTTCGGACATTTTTCAGGCCGTAAATGGACGAAAAATCAGAAACAGAACGCCTCCAAACGTCTGCCCATTGATTTCAATGGTAAAAACGGCGTTCTATTCCGACGGGCTGTTTTTTTATGTAGCCGTTTTTAAAAATGGCCGCGTAAAAAAACGCCAGCGAAAAAGAAGTGCAGGTTACTTCTTGAGCCGTTTTTGATTGACTCTATAGAAAAACAGCTCCAAACGGCCATAAAAACCGCAGCGAAAAACGCAAGGTGCTTAAAAAACGGCTGAAAAACAGCTCTGTATTTTCAGAAGTTTTTTTTAGTAAGCGTATGAACATACCCTAAGTCGACTGCGCTATTGATTCCGTCGGAAAAACAGAAAACTGCCAGGAACGGTGACAAGCGGAAACCATTAGCAGTGTTTCCGTCACAATTGATATCAATGGTGATGCAAACGGAAGCTGTGGTTTCCGTTGCGGGGTTCCACGACTGAAACCTCAGACGGAACCCCTGAACGTAAAGTGAACGGTGATGTGAACAGGCCCTTACATCTGCGTCAGGGCTCCGCGCTGGGGTTCCTTCGGAGCTTTCCGTCAGAACGGAACCCTGACTGAAAAACGAAAACCATGGGTTTCCGTTTGAATCACCATTCATTTCAATGGTGACGGATCTGGTGCAAATGGTTTCCGTTTGTCTCCGTTGTGCAAGGGTTCTGTCACTTTCACGAAACGCCAGAACGGAGCCCTGATGCAGATGTGAATGAAGCCTAATTGACCAGAAACATTTTCAGGGAAAAATTTCCACAGATTATCGGTTAGTCACAGTCACTTTTTACTGAATAGAAACCATTTTCAGTCATGCACATCGTAGTCATAGCGCAACATAATCATTAACGAAGACTGGTGAGTAAACAACCGTGTTATGAGATGTGTATGTCTGAATTTATTATAGTGAACCACCTATCAGGGTATAAAGAGGCGGTGTCCCCAGCAGCAGGCCCCGTCCCCTCCCCCGCTGTTTACCATCTCGACCGAAACTAGCAGGGAGGCCGGGCGCTGTGCGCCTGACACGCGGCCTCAATTTCGGTCAGGCCACCTCCTCACGACGATACTACGGCGAGGAATTTTATGCAAGGCTGTGGTCTGTGGGGACTCGCTAGGCCTGAACGAAACAAAAAAATACCGTTCGATAACGCATAAGACGGTCATACGACTCGGTACCCGATACAGCAAGCGAGCCGTCAGAGTCGGCCATTACGCTGCACATCATAAACCTACACGTAGGGTTTCGTAAACATGAGATGAATCACCGTCCCTTATATAAACTCCTATACCCCAACTATCGTATATTTACATAACAAATGCTCCTGTCAACCCACGTTAGTACACTAGATCTATACTGTACAATCACATGACAGAGCCCATGGTACTCACTTTTTCCATTGCTTTGACCGCACAGAATCAGAATGACGGCGAATACTGCCAAGAGTGCGGACCATCTTGGTCTTCGTGCGGGGTTATTATTGGGGTGCCCCACACCCCCAATTACATCCTGTCCCATGCCAAGCCTTCTCCCTCTGTGCAGAACGCCAAGAGCTCCCGGCAGACTTTTTTTTTTTTTCTCCAACGATCACTATAGACCACGAATAAATAAATCCAAAATCTGCCCTATTTTATAATGTGACTCTTACAGCTGACATACTGTGGCAGCATGATGGATAGGGGAATATTGTGTAACACCGACACCAATGATAAGCAGATCCCCTTGAACGCTATGGAAGGCTTCTTCCGCCCTAGAGAAATTCTAAGGAACCGTGAGGTTATTTGTTTATGTGAAGCCCCAGAGCTTGAAATCCCTTCTCCTCACAAATCCTAGCTTATAAAGGATGTCCTCCCCTTCAGTCACGTTTGTTTGTATTTCCTTCCTGGAGAATACAGGGAAATATATATAAATATTATTTTTTTTCAAAAATCCATATACAGATCCAGAATGTCAGAAAAAGAACTTCCTGAAGCAGGAAACAGAAATGCAGCTTTTTATGACTAGTCCTCTTCCAGCCTAAAATTAGCAGTGGGTGTGAGAAAAGTCACAGGAGCTCCCCACAACATCAACAATGCTGGGACGCTGCAAAATGCATGTGAGAATTCTTAGCCGGGGCCCAGTGCATGATAGTCAAAGGCTTGATCGCCTAAAATGTCTTCAGCCGAGAGGAGACAGTGACACATATGAAGTTCCCAGTCAGCTTGCTGTGTGGAGATCCTCCAGATCGCGCTGCTTTGCTTCTTCCTCCTGCCCGCGAATCAGGCAAAACATGAGAAAAACGCGTTATAGCCGAGAAAATGGTATAAAAATCTAGACATGTATTACTAGTTCTTGCAAAGTCTCTCGCCCCCCCCCCCCTTTCCAACCAATATCCAACCAGTAAACAAGAGCTGTAGGAGAGGAGGGAAAGCTGGCGGGAACATGTGGTGTGGAGCGGTACACACTGGAATGGCTTCTGTCGTCTCACAAGTAAATAAGACTAGTGCTTTTCTACAAGAACTCATTTCTTCTGCAGACCGAGGCAGGTAATGATTACCCACAGCGAACTGGTCAGATGTGGAGAAAACATTTGTGTGGCACAATGCCATGAGACACGTAGAACCTGAGGGGAAAAAAAATAGAAACCACTGAGGGAAGACTTGTAATAGTTGGGCTCATATATCATTTTGTGGGCAACAAAAATAGGCGACAGTATAAGAGAAAATACCACGCTCGGAACGTGCGCAAGTTAGTGACATTATGCTTTTTTCTGACTAAATGCCCATAGCTCCGAATTATATATAAGCGTGAAAAAGCTGGCAGAGATTCTCATTAATGAGGAAGTCATTTTATGGTCATTAACAATAATCGTTATATCTGTGGTACAAAAATCTACCCGTTCCAACCAATGGGAGAACTATCATTTAGTCGGAATCAACGCAAAAAAATGCACCAAATCGCCCCCATTGATTTCAATAAGAGGCAGAGGCGTTTTATTTTTTCCCGGGTGGCTTTTGACCACTTGTGTGAAAAAAAAAGGGTGGCATGCTCTCTCTCGGAGCGGTTTCTGCTGCCGCTCGTTTAAAGAATTTTTTGCACAATTTTTCCCGTACTGCTAATGCTTTTTTTTATCGGAAAATCATTTGTATTTAGGGAAAATATTTATATCTTAAAGCCCCCTTTTAACCCCTTTCCTCAAATTGACGTGTCTGGTACGTCAGGATTGCAGGTAACTTACTGAAATCCAACGTATCGTATCCGAAACGTCCTGAAGATGAAGCTGGCACAGGAGCTGTGCTCACTTCAGAGGGTGTCAGCTATAATATACATCTGACATCCCGCTGCAACGGCGGCAACTACAGTTATCGCCGCCGTTTAACCTCTTCAATGCGGTGGTCAATGGTGTCTGCCGCATTAAAGTGGTTGACAGAGGGAGGAGGCTCCCTCTGTACCTGACCGCCCCTCCTCTGCGAACAATCGTGGGTGCCAATGGTTGCTATGGCAACCAGGAAGCCTAGCAACGGCTTCCTGGTCGGCCAGGTACAGAAGCCTATTAGGTCCTGCCCAAGGCAGGACCTAATAGGCTGTCAGTTGAAAAATGACAGTTAGGGTATGTTCACACAGGCTATTTTTAGCAGTTTTTCGGGCCGTAAACGTCTCGATAAAACGGCAGAAAAATCGGAAGCAGAATGCCTGCAAACATCTGCCCATTGATTTCAATAGGAAATATGGCGTTCTGTTCCGACGGGGCGTTATTTTACACCTCATTTTCAAATAACGGCATAATAAGAAGTGCATGTCACTTTCTGAGATGTTTTTTGAGCCGTTTTTCATTGACTCAATAGAAAAACAGCTCAAAAAACGCTAGTTGCTTAAAAAACGCCTGAAAAAGTCGACTATTGATTCAGTTGAAAACAACGGAAACCTGCCGGAACGGTGACAAACGGAAACCATTAGCAATGTTTCCGTCACCATTGATATCAATAGTGATGCAAACGGAAGCTGTGGTTTCCATTTGACTTTCCGTTGTGGGGTTCCACGACGGAAAACCTCAGACGGAACCCCTGAACGGAAAACGAACGCTGATGTGAACAGGCCCTTACATATACCCTGATGTACTCCGCCCAGCTTACATACACCCTGTTGTACTCCACACATCTTACATACACCCTGATGTACTCTGCACTGCTTATATACACCCTGATGTACTCTGCACTGCTTATATACACCCTGATGTACTCTGCACTGCTTACATACACCCTGATGTACTCTGCACTGCTTACATACACAATGATGTACTCCGCCCAGCTTACATATACACTGATGTACTCCGCACAGGTTACATATACCCTGATGTACTCCGCCCAGCTTACGTATACCCTGATGTACTCCGCCCAGCTTACGTATACCCTGATGTACTCCGCCCAGCTTACGTATACCCTGATGTACTCCGCCCAGCTTACGTATACCCTGATGTACTCCGCCCAGCTTACGTATACCCTGATGTACTCCGCCCAGCTTACGTATACCCTGATGTACTCCGCCCAGCTTACGTATACCCTGATGTACTCCGCCCAGCTTACGTATACCCTGATGTACTCCGCCCAGCTTACGTATACCCTGATGTACTCCGCCCAGCTTACGTATACCCTGATGTACTCCGCCCAGCTTACGTATACCCTGATGTACTCCGCCCAGCTTACGTATACCCTGATGTACTCCGCCCAGCTTACGTATACCCTGATGTACTCCGCCCAGCTTACGTATACCCTGATGTACTCCGCCCAGCTTACGTATACCCTGATGTACTCCGCCCAGCTTACGTATACCCTGATGTACTCCGCCCAGCTTACGTATACCCTGATGTACTCCGCCCAGCTTACGTATACCCTGATGTACTCCGCCCAGCTTACGTATACCCTGATGTACTCCGCCCAGCTTACGTATACCCTGATGTACTCCGCCCAGCTTACGTATACCCTGATGTACTCCGCCCAGCTTACGTATACCCTGATGTACTCCGCCCAGCTTACGTATACCCTGATGTACTCTGCACAGTTTACGTATACCCTGATGTACTCCGCCCAGCTTACGTATACCCTGATGTACTCCGCCCAGCTTACGTATACCCTGATGTACTCCGCCCAGCTTACGTATACCCTGATGTACTCCGCCCAGCTTACGTATACCCTGATGTACTCCGCCCAGCTTACGTATACCCTGATGTACTCCGCCCAGCTTACGTATACCCTGATGTACTCTGCACAGTTTACATATACCCTGTTGTACTCCGCACAGCTTACATATACCCTGATGTACTCCGCACAGCTTACATATACCCTGATGTACTCCGCACAGCTTACATACACCCTGATGTACTCCTTTCTATTTACATATACCCTGATGTACTCCGCACAGATTACATACACCCTGACGTACTCCGCACAGATTTCATACACCCTGACGTACTCCGCACAGATTTCATACACCCTGACGTACTCCGCACAGATTTCATACACCCTGACGTACTCCGCACAGATTTCATACACCCTGACGTACTCCGCACAGTTTACATACACCCTGATATACTCCGCACAACTTACATATACCCTGATGTACTCCGCCTCCGCACAGCTTACATATACCCTGATGTTCTCCGCACAGATTACACTTGCCCCCACATTACAAGCTGAAATACCAGTAAAACCCCAAACAAAACTACTACCAAGAAAAATCTGCCCGCCAAATAGCAGTCCTTCTGAGCCTGGCCGTGTGTCCAAATAGCAGTTTACGACCACATATGGGGTATTGCCTTACTCTGGAAAAATTGCGTAACAAATTTTGGGGTGTAGTCCTTGTAAAAATTAAAAATGTTGAGCTTAAACTTCATCTTATTACAAGAAATGTAGATTTAAAATTTCATGGTCCAATTCTAATAAAATCTATAACACACCTGTGAGGTCAAAATGCTCACTACACCCCTAATTTAATTCCTTGAGGGGTAAAGTCTCGAAAATGGGGTCACATCTGGGGAATTTCTACTGTATTGGTACCTCAGGAAGCTCTACAAATGTGACATGGCTTCCAGAAACCAATTCATCTAAATCTGCGCTCCAAAATCCAAATGGCGCTCCTTTCCTTCTGAGCCCTTCCGTGTGTCCAAACAGCAGTTTATGACCATATGTGGGGTATTGCCGTACTCGGGAGAAATTGCTTTACAGATGTTGGGGTGCTTTTTCTCCTTTATCCCTTCTAAAAATGAAAAAATTCAACTTTTTAGTGGAAAAAACGTTGATATTCCAATAAATCCTGCAAAAGACCAGTGGGGTCTAAATGCTCACTATACCCCTAGATCAGGGGTCTCAAACTCGGCCGGGTAAGGGGGCCACATATAGAAAAAATGGGAAGTTGACGGGCCGCATTACTTTCAAATTTGATACAATACAAAATTATTGTTAATCAATTAGTTATTTGAACTACTATAACACTATATTACTATAATAATAATACTACATTACTATAATAATACCGCTAGGTTTAAAATTTGAGAGAATTCTCCACGTGCTTAGTTCAACAATCCAGTTTTCCAGTTTAAGTGTCGCTAAATGCAGTCCGGCGGCTCAGTTGGCAGTGTTTGGCAGACACACATGTCAAGATTGGGCAGCCCCTTTTTAGATAGTGCCACAGAGTCCTCTGTAGATAATGCCTCAGTGCCCTCTGTAGATAATGCCACAGTGCTCTCTGTAGATACTACCAGAGTGCTCTCTGTAGATGCTGCCACACACCCACTTGTAGATAATGTCACAGTGCCCTCCGCAGACGCTGCCACAGTGCCCTCCGCAGACGCGGAGTAGATAGCTCCATTGGGGCTCCCTCTAGGAGTGGAATCCCCAGCCAGAGTGTTGCCGACGCTTTGGTTGGGGATTTCTCTGCTGTTGGAGCACCTGACGTCACTGTCCATACACAGTGACATCAGGGATCCTCCTGGACCGGAATGGGATATCAAGGGCAACCCCAGAGTCGGAGACCCGGAGCAGAGCACTAGTATAGGCTTGACATGGCACCTGAAAACCATTTCAGTTAAATTTGAGCTCCAAATGGTGCTACTTCCCTTTTGAGCCCTGCCGTGTGTCCAAACAGCAGTTTATGACCACTTATGGGGTATTGCCGTAATTGGGAGAAATTGCTTTTCAAATGTTGGGGTGATTTTTCTCCTTTATTCCTTGTAAAAATTAAAAATGTGCACGTTTTATCGGAGAAAATTTAGCTTTTCAATTTCATGGTTTAATTCCACTAAATTCAGCAAAAAACTGTGGGGTCAAAATTCCTTCAGGGGTGTAATTTCCAAAATGGGGTCACTTTTGGGGGGTTTCCACTGATTTGGTCCCGTAAGTGCTTTGCAAATGTGACATGGTGCCGCAAACCATTCCAGCAAAATTTGAGCTCCAAAAGCCAAATGGTGCTCCTTCACTTCTCACCGTGTGTCCAAACAGCAGTTTATTGCTACATTTGGGGTATTGCTGTGTTCAGAAGGGGTTGCTTTACAAATTTTGGGGTGCTTTTTCTCCTTTATTTGTTGTGAAAATTGAGAAATCTGAGCTAAAACTATATTTTATTAGAAAAAAATATGCGCGTTCACGATAACAATGACATCCTCTCCTAAGGATGGAGAGGATATCATTGCACAAGCTCGGCCACTGCTATAGGAAAACAGTGTTGGCCAGATCCGTAGACAACGAGCAATAAACAAAGAGGGACGGAAGGGATACAAAAGTGGCTTGGGGGTCTTCTTGGAGAGCGGATTCTCTCCAAAGTGTTTCATATAGAGAGAGCTCATAGAGTCCCAGCCAAAAGACCTGTCCCGGGCGCCCACCCACGCACCATTTTGATGAAGCTTCTTTGTTCAAGAGACCGGGACATTATTCTGAGAAGTACAAGAGAGCTGGGCACACTGATGTTTAATGGGGCAGAGGTGGCACGATATCCGGACTATTCATATGAAACCCAAAAGAAAAGGAGTAGCTATAAGGCAATCAAGAAACGGCTGATTTCGGCCGGTCTGGCGTATTCATTATTGTTTCCTGCAAAACTCCGGGTTATATACCACGAAAAAATGTTCTTTTTTGATTCAGCGCAGAAAGTTGGGGTCTGGCTGGACTCCAAGGGTTTGGGTTGAGTTGGGTACTATCTGTGCATCGGGGTAGCCGGGGCGGGGTGATTGGGGAGAGTGAGGTGTGATCTAGGAAGGGAGCTGCGATCTGAATTATCGCAGGTCATTAGAGGAATGGGTGGTCAGTGGGGAGGTTGTGTAGGGTGTTGTTCCTTTTTCTTTTTTTTTCCAATTTCTATATATATATATATATATATATATATATATATATATATATATATATATATATATATATATTTATATATATTATTTATTTATTTTTTTTTCCTCCTCTTTTTTTCACCTTCTCTTGTCTTACTATAAATGGCAGTGACTAAAATAATGGTTTGGAATATAAGAGGTTTGGCAGACAGAATTAAGAGGGTGGTGGTCTTTGATATTATTAATAAACATCTCCGAGCAATTATTTGTTTATTGGAAACTCATTTAGTTGCGGAACGTAAGTCATGGGTTAGTAGGGGTTGGGTGGGTCCGGAGTTTCACTCTTATTTTTCCACTTTTTCTCGTGGGGTCACAGTCTTGATTCATAATAAAATAAATTTTCAGGTCTCCTCAAAGTGGATAGATAGGGATGGAAGGTTTGTTTTTTTTGTATGGAGAGCTGGAGCGGCGTACTTGCCTTCTGGCTTTTGTTTATATCCCCCCCTTCCTTTCTCATTAGATGTTTTAAGTAATTTGGTAAAGTTTAGGAATGATCATGAGGATTGTCCGATGTTGGTTATTGGTGATTTGAATAACGTTATGGATAGTCGTATGGATCGGTTTAGCCTTCAGGGAGTTCAGGCTGGCAGTTGTCCGGGGAAATCTCGGCTTGCAATATTCTGTGAGGAGGTAGGATTATCGGACGTTTGGAGGATGAAATATCATGACAAGAAGGTTTTCTCGTGTTTTAGTCGTTCTCTGAACGTTATGTCTAGGATTGACTTGGCTTTGGCTAATGATTTCTTCTTGCCGGATATTGATAAGATGACATATGAACCACACACAGTCTCTGACCACTCTCCAGTTGTGGTTACCATTCGGAATGGTTCTGGAACTGTTGTAGACTCCTTGCCTAGGTTTAAACTTAATGCACATTGGTTTTCGATAATCCAAGATCATGACGAGATTAAACAAGAGCTGGCTATGTTCTTGGATATTAATTTGAAATCGGCCCATATTCACTTTGTCTGGGATGCCTTTAAGGCATATATAAGAGGCTTGTTTAGATACAAAATCCAGCACCTGCGTAAAAACTTTTCTAAAGAGGAAACTAGATTGAGAGAGGAATCTTCTCATGCGGAGAGAGAGTTCACCGGCGACCCGACTGCGCTGAACCAACAACAATTATATAATACCTAACAAAGCTATAAGGAATTTCTGTTTAATAAAGCCCAGCAGAGGATCTTCTTCTCTGGGCAGAAGTATTTCTGTGAGTCTGGGAAACCAGGTAAATTTCTGGCATCTATTGTCCAAAATCAAAAAGGTAATCATAATATCTCAGTGATCAGGACTCGCCGGGGCGCTCTCTCTAATAAATCACACGTTGTACAAAAGGAATTTAACTCTTTTTTTTTTCTGAGGTCTATACCTCCACACTGCTTGAGGATGATGCGTCCATAGACGAATTTTTGGGTGGTCTGAATTTTGAAAGATTGACGGAGGTGCAGAGGGTACAATTGGATGCCCCCCTGACGGTTGAGGAAGTGAGGGAGGCACTTGGGTCGATTTGGAGGGGACTCCTCGCCCGGTCAGGATGGATTACCTTTTGAGCTGTACAGACGTTATGGAGAGTTGCTTCTCCCCTGTCTTTAAGGAGTCATATGCGATAGGGGGAGTATCTAGATCTATGTCGGAAGCCACGATCGTATTGATTCCTGATAAGGATTTGACGGATACAGGGTCGTACAGGCCCATATCTTTATTAAATACAGATGTGAAGCTGTTAGCTAAGGTGTTGGCAAGGAGGCTACAGCAGGTGATCCCAGGAATCATTCACCCAGATCAGAACGGTTTTATTCCGGGTCGAAGTACTAGTAATTGTCTGCATAGACTGTACACTAATATACAAATGGGAGAGGGGGAGCTCCGCTCCATCCTGTCTTTAGACGCTATCAAGGCGTTTGACAGGGTGGAGTGGCGGTTCCTATGGAGAGTAATGACAAGGTTTGGCATAGGGGATACATTTATAAACTGGGTTAAAATAATGTATTCTGCCCCATTGGCCAGGGTAAATGTAAATGGTGAACTATCTGAACCAATTATGTTGTCTCGGGGAACACGGCAGGGCTGCCCCCTCTCTCCGCTTCTATTTGCTATTTTTATAGAACCATTAGCCATGTTGATTAGGGGCGATAAAGAGATTAAGGGATGCGGCTGTGGTGGGGAAGGGGATAAAATGGTTCTGTATGCTGATGATATTTTATTATGCTTGAAAGAAACCCCAACTTCCGTTCATAGAATGATGCAGGTACTGGAGACCTATGGCAGATTTTCGGGTCTTAGAATCAATTGGTCCAAATCATGTCTTCTCCCATTGGATCAGGAACAGGACTCCCCTTTTGGAGATCTTACTATCCTAAGATTGGGCCAGCCATTTGAATATCTGGGTATAACTGTCTCAGGAGTTGTTGAGAGATTTAGTGCCTTGAATATGCTACCAGTGATCAAGAAGGTCAGATGGTGCGTATCCAGGGCTGATAGGATTGGTCTGGTTAAAATGGTGGTGCTCCCACAGGTCTTATATGTACTGACCGTAAACACCAGTGTGGATAGACAACAATACATTTAAGATGTTGGAATCTTTACTAAATGAATTGATTTGGGGAAGAAAACGTGTTAGGATGAAACAGGTTTATTTGTGCAAGAATACGTCTGAAGGGGGACTATCCTTTCCTTACTTCCGGGGGTACCTTGTGGCCGCCGGATTGAGGCTTCTGATTCAATGGGAGAAGAACCCGGCCCTCAGGAGGTTGCTTGATTCAGTGGGAAAGAAAGCTGGAAATATTTTTGAGTTATTGGAGGACAGGCCTACTGGAGATGGAACAACTGAATAAATGGCCCCTGAGTCTGATGTTGTCCCGTTCATGGCGAGCACTGAGAGAGATGTTAGGTTTTAAAGGAATTCTCAAATTTACTCCAATTTGGGATAATTATAATTTTAGAGAATTTGGGACAATTCCGGATATAAATTTCTGGAAAAATAGAGGGATTTTTTTTAGCTAGCAGATTATTATGGGTAAACAAATAGTCACTTTTGATCATTTGAAAGAATGGTATCGTATTGAAGAGAAGTATTTATTTAGATATTACCAGATTCAGCACTCATGTAAGCAAATTGATGTAGCACGGATTCAACTGGAATCTCACAGGGTAATTGATTATTTATTAAATAGAAGACGGAGTGGATCCAGCGTTGCTGTGGATAAAAAGGAACTTGTTCCAAGTTTAATGGAGATATTTAAAATAATGATCAATCTGGATGATGTCCTGGGGTGCTTAGGAGAGATGTGAGGGAAATTGAAGAAGCCTACGCGTTTCAAACGCTTCCTGCGTTCTTAATCATGGCTGGAAATCCAGCCATGATTAAGAACGCAGGAAGCGTTTGAAACGCGTAAGCTTCTTCAATTTCCCTCACATCTCTCCTAAGCACCCCAGGACATCATCCAGATTGATCCTTATTTTAAATATCTCCATTAAACTTGGAACAAGTTCCTTTTTATCCACAGCAACGCTGGATCCACTCCGTCTTTGTCTTCTATTGAATATACATCGCGTGCCGACGCGAGGATCCGTGCGGTGACTTAAGTGCAAAATCTACACACAAAAGGTGAGCTGGAGGTTTCGTCTCCCCCTTTTTTTCCATGATTATTTATTAGTAGTTTCACAAAGGAAAAAATCACTTTCACATATTTACCGCTCTATTATGAGCACATTTGGAAAGCAAATTCACTTTAGAGCACAAGCCAAATGGGAAAGAGATCTAGGACCAAAGGATGAATCTCACTGGGATCATTTTTACAGGAGTATTAGCACGGTCTCTCTCAGTGCCGCCCATAGGATGGTTCAATTCAATATAACGCACAGATTGTATTATACGCCTATATCCCTACAGTCAATGAATTTGAAGGCAAACTCTTTCTGCCTACGTTGCCAACACCCTCAGGCGGCCTTTTTACATTTAATTTGGGCTTGCCCTGGAATAGCCCAATTTTGGAGTGAGATCTGCTCGGAGATCAGCGGTTCTTATGGACTGGTTGTCCCATTAGAGGTTGAGTACCTGATTTTGGGCAATTTAAGCGATTTGCAGATGTCAAAGGACAAAAGAGCTTTATTGGGGAAATTGCTCTTCTTGGCCCGTCTTCTGATTGCTAGACTGTGGGGGTATAGCTCTCACCCAACACTGCAAAACTGGCTGGGCTTGGTTGGTAAAATCAAGAAATATGAAAAGGTATGGTATGGCAATGCCAACAACATCGCTAAATGGGAACGAACCTGGCTATAGGCTAGGGTAAGTTCTCAGAGTAACAAGTAAGATGGAGATAAGAGGCATATTTTTATTTATTATGATTTTTTTTTTTCCCTTCATTTCCCTCCCCCCTCCCTCCAACCTCCTCTCCCACCAAGGGTATCTATAGCATTGCATATTTTTTCTTATTACATGTTTTTATGTATTATGTACTTCTTTCCCTTTTGTATTGCTGTAGAACAAAATAAAGATATTTAAAAAAATAACAAATAAAAAAAAAAGAGGGACTGACCGCGACATGGAGCACGGATATCAAGAAAATGACATAATTTGGATAAGGAAAGGTATTTACAAAAATTAATAACTTTAACAGGTTGAGCTTAACCCCTTCCCTCTTTGGCCACTTTTGACCTTCCTGACAGAGCCTCATTTTTCAAATCTGACATGTTTCACTTTATGTGGTAATAACTACGGAATGCTTTCATCTATCCAAGCGATTCTGAGATTGTTTTCTCGTGACACATTGCACTTTAAGTTACTGGCAAAATTTGCTCAATATGTTCAGTATTTAATTGTGAAAAACACCAAAATTTTGCGAAAAATTGCAAAAATTAGCATTTTTCTCAATTTAAATGTATCTGCTTGTAAGACAGGCAGTTATAATACACAAAATTCTTGCTAATTAACATCCCCCATATGTCTACTTTAGATTGGCATCGTTTTTTGAACATCCTTTTATTTTTCTATGACCTCACAAGGCTTAGAACTTTAGCAGCAATTTCTCACATTTTCAAGAAAATTTCAAAAGGCTATTTTTACAGGGGCCAGTTCAGTTGTGAAGTTGCTTTGAGGGCCTTATATATTAGAAACCCCCAAAAAGTCACCCCATTTTAAAAACTTCACCCCTCAAAGTATTCAAAACAGCATTTAGAAAATGTCAACCCTTTACACATTTCACAGGAATTAAAGCAAAGTAGAGGTGAAATTTACAAATCTAATATTTTTTTGCAGAAATAAATTTTTAATACAATTTTTTTTATAACACAGAAGGTTTTACCAGAGAATTGCAACTCAATATTTGTTGCCCAGGTTCTGCAGTTTTAGGAAATATGCCACATGTGGCTCTAGCGTGCTACTGGACTGAAGCACCGGCCTCAGAAGCAAAGGAGCACCTAGTGGATTTTGGGGCCTTATTATTGTTAGAATATATTTTAGGAACCATGTCAGGTTTGAATGGCTCTTGCGGTGCCAAAACAGTGAAAATCCCCCAAAAGTGACCCCATCTGGGAAACTACACACCTCAAGGAAATTATCTAGGGGTGTAGTGAGCATTTTGACCGCACAGGTTTTTTACAGAAATTATTGGAAGTAGGCCGTGAAAATTAAAATCTAAATTTTTTTCAAAGAAAATGTAGCTTTAGCTAATTTTTTATCATTTCCACAAGGACTGAAGGGGAAAAAGCACCGCAAAATTTGTAAAGCAATTTCTCCCGAGTAAAACAATACCCCACATGTGGTAATAAACGGTTGTTTGGAGACACGGCGTGGCTGAGAAGGGAAAGAGCGCTATTTGGCTTTTGGAGTTCACATTTAGCAGGAATGGTTTGCGGAGGCCATGTCACATTTACAAAGCCCCTGAGGGGACAAAACAGTGGAAACCCCCCACACGTGACCCCATTTTGGAAACTACACCCATTGAGGAAATTATCTAGGGGTATAGTGAGTGTTTTGACCCCACAGGTTTTTTGCATAAATTATTGGAAGTAGGCCGTAAAAATGACAATCTAAATTTTTTCAAAAAAAATGTAGGTTTAGCTAATTTTTTCTCATTTCCACAAGGACTGAAGGATAAAAAGCACCATCAAATTTGTAAAGCAATTTCTGCCAAGTAAAACAATACCCCACATGTGGTAATAACCGGCTGTTTGAACACACGGCAGGGCTTAGAAGGGAAAGAGCGCTATTTGGCTTTTGGAGATCACATTTTGTAGGAATGATTTGCGGAGGCCAGGTCACATTTGCAAAGCCCCTGAGGGGGCAAAACAATGAAAACGCCCAAAAAGTGACTCCATTTAGGAAACTACACCTTTTGAGGAATTCATCTAGGGGTGTAGTGAGCGTTTTGACCCCACAGATGTTTCATAGAACTTATTAGAATTGGGCAGTGAAAATAAAAACAATCCTTTTTCTTCAATAAGGCGTAGTTTTATCGCAAATTTTTTCATTTTCTCAACAAATAAAGGAAAAAAATAAACCAGCATTTGTAAAGCAATTTCTCCCGAGTATGGCAATACCCCATATGTGGTCATAAACTGCTGTTTGGGCAAACGGCAGGGCTCAGAAGGGAAGGACCGCCATTTGGAGTGCAGATGTTGCTGGATTGGTTTCTGGGCGCCTGTGGGCCCAAAACAGTGGAAGCCCCCAGAAGTGACCCCATTTTGGAAACTACACCCCTCAATGCATTTACCAAGGGGTGTAGTAAGCATTTTAACCCTGCAAGTATTTTGTAGAAATTAGTGTGCACTAAATGTTGCAGAGTGAAAATGGGATTTTTTTCCATAGATATGCCAATATGTGGTGCCCGGCTTGTGCCACCATAACGAGACAGCTCTCTAATTATTATGCGGTGTTTCCCGGTTTTAGAAACACCCTACATGTGACCCTAATCTTTTGCCTGGACATATGACAGGGCTCAGGAGTGAAGAGTACCATGCGGAGTGGAGGCCTAATTTGGCGATTTACAAAGTATTGGTTCACAACTGCAGAGGCTCAGATGTGAAATAATAATAAAAAGAAACCCCTGAGAAGTGACCCTATTATGGAAACTGCACCCCTCAAGGCATTTATTAAGGGGTGTAGTGAGCATTTTCACCCCACAGGTCTTTTCCATAAATGAATGCACTGCGGATGGTGCAAATTAAAAATTTATATTTTTCCCTAGATATGCCATTCAGTGGCAAATATGTCATGCCCAGCTTATGACGCTGGAGACACACACCCCAAAAATTGTTAAAAGGGTTCTCCCAGGTATGACGATGCCATATATGTTGAAGGAAACTGCTGTTTGGGCACGCTGTAGGGTTCAGAGCCGAGGGAGCACCATTTGGCTTTTGGAGAGCGGATTTTGCTTGGTACTATATTTGTTTGAGTATTGCTGGTGTTTCCATTTATAATGTGGGGGTACATGTAAGCGGGGCGGAGTATATATGGGGCATAGTCAGGTGGTATAATAATGGGGTAAAAAAATAAATAAAAATAATCCATAGATGTGTGTTACGCTGTGAAGCAATCCTTTCTGCACAGGTCAGTGTCGCACTGATAAATGGCGTCCTTTCTTATGCCCCTTTTGGTCCACACTCCGCACCTTTGTAGTTTGGGGAATTTTGCTGTGAAGTGTTGTCCTGGTATAATACGGGCACCGTCGCTTCCAGCGGATATGTTTGGGCTCTCCCCTTCCTGTTTCCCTAATTATAGGTCCTTGATAAATCGCCTCTTGAAACAGAAGAAATGTTCCCCTTGGTCACAACTGCATATTTTTTTATTTCCTGACTTATTAGAGCCATAACTAATTTTATTTTTCATAGACGTAGCGGTATGAGGGCTGGTTTGTTGCGGGACGAGCTGTAGTTATTATTGGTACCATTTTGGGGTACATGCAACTTTTTGATCACCTTTTATCCTATTTTTTGGGATGCCAGGTAAACAAAAAAACGCAATTCTGGCACAGCTTTTTTTCGTTTTTTTTATACAGCGTTCACCATGCGTTATAAACTACATGTTAACTTTATTCTGCGGGACAGTACGATTCCGGCGATACCTATTTTATAGGACTTTTTTATGTTTTACAACTTTTTGCACAATAAAATTACTTTTGTAAAAAGAATGTATTTTTTTCTGTCGCCAAGTAGTGAGAACCATAACTTTTTAATTTTTTTATCGACGGAGGTGTATGAGGGCTTGTTTTTTGCGGGACGAGCTATAGTTTTTATAGGTACCATTTTTGGATACGTGCGACTTTTTGATCACTTTTTATTCTAATATTTGTAGGGCAAAGTGACCAAAAAACAGAAACTCTGGTAAAGTTTTTTACGTTTTTTTTTTACACTGTTCACCGCGTGCAATAAATAATATAATATTTTGATACCTCAGGTCGTTACGGTCGTGGCGATACCAAATACATATGGTTTATTATTATTTTTCAATAATAAAGGACTTGATAAGAGTAAAAGGGGATTGTGTTTTATTTGATTACTTGAAACTTTTATTGTTTTCAAACTTTTATTTTTTGCACTTTTTTTTTTACACTTTTTTATACTTTTTTTTTACACTTTTTCTCAAGTCCCACTAGGGGACTTGAAGGTCCAACGGTCATATTTTTTTTTTTGCTAATACATTGCACTACCTATGTAGTGCAATGTATTAGATCTGTCAGTCATTCACTGACAGCAAGCCGATTAGGCTTCGCCTCCCGGCGAGGCCTAAATCGGCTTCCGTAATGGCAGAGCAGGAGACCATTGTGTCTCCTGTTGCCATAACAGCAGTCGCCAGTCCTGATTGCCTGTCAGGGCTGGCGATCTGCTAGTAACCGCTACGATGCAGCAATCGCTTTCGATTGCTGCATCGAAGGGGTTAATGGCAGGGATCGGAGCTAGCTCCGGTTCCTGCCGTTACAGGTGGATGTCAGCTGTACAGTACAGCTGACTTCCACCGCTGATGATGCCGGATCAGCTCCTGACCCGGCGCCATCTTGCCGGCAGCTACGGAAGCCGATCAGGCTCCGCCGCCGGGCGGATCTTGACCGGCTTCGGTGCTAGGCAGACCGGGAGGCCAGTATTAGGCCTCCGGTTGCCATTGCAGCCACCGGAACCCCGGCAATTTCATTACTGGGGTTCCGATGAGCTGCAAACACCTTAAGTGCAGCGATCGCGTTTGAGCGCTGCACTTAAGGGGTTAATGGCGGGGATCGAAGCTAATTTCGGTCCCCGCCATTACAGTCGGATGTCAGCTGTAAGATACAGCTGAGATCCGACGATGATGGCACCGGCTCAGCTTCTGAACCGGTGCCAAACATTTGCCGTAAATATGCGGCATTTTGCGGGAAGTCAATGCTTTCCATGACGTATATTTACGGCAAATGTCGGGAAGGGGTTAATAGCTACATTTATGAAGATGGGAATAACCCTTTAAGAACCAAGCAATATTTTTTGTTTTTTTATATTTTTCAATGGAACTTTTTTTGGGTACATAAAATGTATTCATTAACGTTTAAAAAAAAATAATTGGGGAGAGAATGCAAAGAAAGACAGCAATTCCAACTTTGCTTTTTTTGCGGGTATACCATGTGGTAAAAATAACACGTTATCTTTAGTCTATGGGTTGGTTACGAATGCGGCGATACCAAATATGAAAGTTTATTTTAAGTTTTACACGTGTTATAGAAAAATTTCATTTATATGTTGGTGCATTTCGAGATCCATAATTTTTTTAATGTCTTCAGTGAAGTAGCCATATAAAGGATAAGTTTTTACAGGACGAGTTGTAGTTTTCATTGGTACCATTTTGGGGTATATATAGTTTATTGATTAGCTTTTATTATTTTTGCTGGGGAATCCAAAAAAAACAGCAGTACCGATATTGTTTTTCTAAAGCATGATTGTTTGTCAGTGTAGGCTTCCTTCAAACATATGGGGAGATATATTAAGACTGGGGTTTGATAAGCTAGTCTTAACCCGTTACACTCCAAGCCATTTTTTTATTTTTTTTTGCGGTTTACACTCCACGCCTTCTATGAACCATAACTTTTTTATTTTTCCGTCATGGAGTGGTGTGAAAGCTTGTTGTTTGCGGGAGGAGTTGTAGTTTCTATTGGCATCATTTAAAGTACCATATAATGTACAGGGAAACTGAAAAAAAATTCTATGTTGGGTGGAATTTAAAAAAAAAACTGTGATTCCTCCATATTCTTTTGGGGTTTGTTTTTACGTCTTTCACAGTGTGGTTAAAAACTACAAATTTACTTTATTCTGCTGGTCAATACAATTACTGTGATACCAAATTTATATCGGTTTTATATTGTTTTAGGCCCCATTCACACGAGCATGAATCACGTCCGTGTGCTGTGCGTTGAAATAACATTGATTTTAATGGGGCCATTCACACATGCGTGATTTTTCACGCAACGAGAGTCCGCTGCATGAAACTCACTGCATGTCCTATATTGGTGCGTTATCACCTATGCGCCCATTGAAGTCAATAGGCGCGTGAAAACCACGCACCGCACACGGATGCATGTGCGTTGCGTGATTTGCCCATCAATTCAGTTGAAAATAATACAATTTTAAAAAAAGATGTGCTTTGAGAGTGCGTGAATAACGGATGCCACTCGCAAAGCACACTGATGCATAACGGAACAACCCGATTCATGCACGTTTTTCACACAGGTGAATCGGATACGCCCGTGTGAATGAGGCCTTACTCCTTTTGCAAAAAAAAAAAAATATTAGAAAAAATATATATTTTTTTCCATATTCTGAAAGCCATAACTTTTTTATTTTTTTCGTCACAAGCTTTGGCTTTTATTGGTACCATTTTTTGGTACATGGGACTTTTTGATAACTTTTTATTATATTTTTTTCACCGCTAAGTTGACCAAAAAACAGCGATTCTGGCGTTTCATATGTTTTTTCTTTTTACGGCGTTTGCCATTCGCATTAAAAAATGCTATATTATAATAAGTTTGGACTTTTACGGACACAGCGATCGCATTCATAGTCTCCCTCATTACTGGCAAGGCCCTGGCATGGGCAAATCCCATCCGGGAGCGTCAGGGACCAGAGACCCGTGACTTACAATGTTTCCTATAGACTTTCCGCACTGTATTTGAGGAACCTGGGCGAGTCTCTTCAGCAGCTGCATCCCTGCTGACCCTTCGCCAAGGAGACACCTCCGTGAGCTAGTACACCATTCAGCTCCTTACCCTGGTGGCAGAGCTGGCCTGGAACAACGAATCCATGGTGGCCACATTCTGGCAGGGTCTATCCTCCGATATCAAAGACGAGCTTGCCGCTCGAGATCTGCCTTCTACCCTAGATTACCTCATTCTTCTAGCCACCCGGATTGACATGAGGATCCAGGAACGGTCTCAAGAGGTTTGCCCGCCAGAAGACTTCCTAGGCTGGCTTGTACATTCCAGCAACCCCTGCTGCTCTCCTCAGCAGTTCCACCTGACTAGCCTATGCAAGTAGACCATTTCAAATTGTCTGTCCAAGAGAAACAACGCAGACGCACTTCAGGACTCTCTGTATTAAGGCCACGGAGGCCATTTTGTGCGTCTGTATCCCCAAAAGCCAAAAACCTCCATCACCTAGGATTGGTTGGAGAGACAACCCTAGGTGGAAAAGGATTAAATAGAAAACTCACTTCCAAATTGTCCGTTCCCATGACCATAGTGTCCGGTGAGAAGACACACTGGGTCTCTACCTACGTGGACTCCGGGTCCACGGCAAACTTCATCCAACAGGACCTAGTGGATCAGCTCCAGTTGCTGACAATTCGCTTGGAGACACCCCTGGCTGTTCTCTCCATGAATGCCCTTCCTCTGCCAGTCCCCATTGTGTCTGAGACCAAGCCACTGAAGCTCCAAGCGGTAGCCCTACATACCGAGCAGATTACATTCCTTATCTTGCCCAAAGCTGTCAATCCGGTGTTGCTGGATCTGCCTTGGCTCCATCTTCATGACGCGGTCCTGGACTGGAATTCTGGAGAAGTTTTCCAATGGGGCTCCAAATGTCTCCACCGCTGCCTGTTACAGATTCATCCTGTCCTGCCTCCTATGTTTCATTCGTTGACAGAATTACCCATTCATTTTGCGCAGTTTGCGGACGTCTTTGGTAAGAAGGAGGCTGAGATGCTTCCCCCACACCGGGCGTACGACTGCCCGTTTTGCCATCTGCTACATCTGCTCTCTTACATCTCATCTGGTGTCATCTGCCACGGCCGGTACCTCCTGCCACGTTTTACATCACCTGCTACAAAGGTACCCTATATAAGATAAATGATAAGATAGTTAAACTGTATTATATTAGGATCAAGTGGTGGTAAAATCAGTAAGCAATGTGAGTGATGCACAGGAACACTTGCTAATTTTATTTTTTCTACAAATATTGCCAGGGTTAAGTTATGGGAGAAACCGTTACAAGTTGATTTTATTATGTTTTTAGCTGTACTTAGAAAGCAATTACTGCAAAGTAGAACGGGTTTCTTGATGTTTAACAAACAAACGTTTACACACATTCTATTGTTTATATATCCTGAGGCATTGCTGGTCACAGTGACTTTGCTCTACCTGTTTTGTTTTTAATAAATTTTAAAATGCTTGATGGTACAAGGAGTTTTGGAAGTTATATATTTATACTCTCACATTCAGCATAATATATCTGATACTCATAAGAGATGATTTGCATAATTTTAACAAAAAATGCTCTAAAGACTTCAAACGGCTACTCACATCACATGATTCCTAGCTTTAGTTTTCAGACTTTCAGATTTCATGTGGCAAACATCAGCGAAGGTGGACACATTTGATTATAGTCAGGTTTTATCGGACATCAATCTAATGTGCATGGGGCAGCCGGACAAGTACTTGGCCAATCTTTTGTTCCCTGGAAGATAAGTGCCACCAGAGATATAAGGTAGCAACTTATTTCCCTCTCCCCATTGTTAAAGGGAATGTGTCGCTAGAAATTATTAATTTTTTTTTAGTTAAACAGTTAGTATATGCCTGATTACACATTGTTCTAATTTTTTAAATTTTTTCACTAGTCAGGAAATATTATAAATTAGATTCTAATTTATAAAATTTCCATGGCTGGTCACTAGAGGGAGCAATTCCCAAAATTGCAGCATTGGCATGTGGTAAAGCAACCACATTGCTTTATGCTGCAAAATTTGAGAAGACACACTCGCTCTAGTGTGCTCAATTAATCCCCCTCCTTTATCCTGGCTAGTGCCAGGAGAAAGGATGGGGTTGAATGTTCAAACCTCCTAAACTGCGTGCCGCCATTTTTTGAGCGAACACAGTGTAGTAGGTTTACATACAGTGGTAATCGCACACTAAAACACGAACATACACAGACATAACTTACCTGCTTCTGCCGCCACCGCACCCTCCGCTCCTAGTCCTTGCTTCTGAACATATGTCCGGAAGCCGCGACCGGAAGTAGTCATCTTACTGTCCGGCCGCGGCTTCCGGTCCACATGAAAATGGCGCCGGATGTCGCTCGGCCGAAGATCTTCCTTTTGGACTGTGTGGGAGCGGTGCATGTACCGTTCCCACACAGACGGCGTACACCATAGTGAATGAAGCGGCTCCCGTTCGCATTCTCTATGGGGATGTATGTGCTGTATTCCATCTCTGTATGTGTCGTTAATCGACACATACAGAGATGAAAAAAAAAATGCCAGCCCCCATAGTGAAGTAAAAGTTAGAAAAAAAAAAAAAGTAAAACACAAACACCCAAATAAATAAAATGTATTTTAATAAAACACTAAAAGAAAATTTTATATAAAATGTTTTTTTTTTTCGCGACACCTGTCCTTTAACCGTTTAGATATGCAGCCAACTTTTGGGTTTTCATCTTCGTTTTTTCTTTCCGGCTTTCTAAAAGCCATAGCTTTTTTATTTGTCCGTCGACATAGCCAAATGAGGGCTTGTTTTTTGCAGACGAGTTGTTTTTAAATGTTACAACTTAATGTACCATATAATGTACTGGGAAATGAAAAAAAAAATCTGTATTGGGTGACATAGGCAAAAAAACAGCGATTCCGCTATTGTTTTTTGGGTTTTGTTTTTACAGTGTTCACTGTGCAGTAAAAATGACACGTTAACTTTAACCCTTTCCCACGATTGGGCGTAACTGTACGTCCGAAATCAAAGTGATTTCCCGCAGACGGGCGTACAGTTACGCCCTGCAGATAAAGCGAGCACAGGAGCTGTGCGTGCTTTATCTTCAGCGGCTGTCAGCTGTTATACACAGCTGACATGCCGCTGCAATGGCTGCGATGGCTGTTACCGCCGATCGCAGCCATTTAACCCCTTCAATGCGGCTGTCAATGACGTCCGCCGCATTGAAGTGGTTTACAGAGGGAGGGAGCTCCCTCTGTAACCCCCGGGCCCCCCCCCCGCGGTGGATCGCGGGTGGCGATTGTTGCTATGGCAACCAGGAAGCCGTTACTAGGCTTCCTGGTTGCACAGGGACGGTAGCCTATTAGGTCCTGCCCGAGGCAGGACCTAATACGCTAACTGTCAAATGAAAAATGACAGTTACGATGCACTGCACTACATAAGTAGTACAGTGCATCGTAGCGGAGATCAGAAGACCAGATCTTCAAGTCCCCAGGTCAGTGTAAAAGAAAAAGTAAAAAATGTAAAAAAAAAAGTGAAAGAAAAATAAATAAATAAAAGGTAATAAATAATAAATAAAAACAACACTTGCCCTGTTTCCCTGATCAATTTCTTTTATTAGTAAAAAAACATGAAAATATGAAAAAAAACTATACATAATAGGTATCGCCACGTTCGGAACAGCCTGATCTATAAAAATATCACATTCTTTTTACCGCACGGTGAACACGGTAAAAAATTTTAATAAAAAACAATGACCGCATTTTATTTTTTGGTCATCTTGTCTCAAAAAAAATGTAATAAGTGATCAAAAAGTTGCAAGTAACTCAAAGTTGTACCAATAGAAACTACAGTTCGCCACGCATAAAACAAGCCCTCCCGCAGCGATCTCAACGAAAAAATAAAAAAGTTACGGCTCTCAGAAAATGGCGACACTAAAACATGATTTTTTTAGAAAAGAGTGTTATTATTGTGGGAACGTAGATAAACGGAAAAAAACTATATCAATTTGGTGTCGCTGTAATCGTATCGCCCCACAGAATGAAGTTAACATGTTGTTTATACTGCACGGTGAACACTGTCAAAAAAAACAAAAAAGAAACGTGCTGGAATGACTGTTTTTTGGTTTCCTCATCTCCCCAAAAATTTAATAAATAGTGATAAAAAAAAAATCGCATGTACCCCAAAATGGAACCAATAAAAATTACAGCTGGTTCCACAAAAAAGGCGCCCTCACACACGCCCTAACGGAAAAATAACACGTTATGACTCTCAAAACGCAATGGTAAAAAATGATTCTAAATGACGGCCCAGACAAATTTTTAGGTCCAGTAGAATTTCACTAAATACCCCACATCGTCATTTGCTGGACCCCACAGGTGGACCCCGTAGACGCAGCAGAGATGAGGAAACTTTAGGGCCTTGTGCGGCTTATAGGGCTAGTGAAGAAGTCAAATATAAGGCAATGCTGGAGTGCAGATATTTTGTATAATACCCAATAAACTCGGCCTGTGCATATAGGATCGGTTCAAAGCATACCACACCAATCCATGGATTATTCATTCACCCCATTTATTACATCATCCTATTATGACCTGTTGCACTCCGCCCAGCTTACATAAGCCCTGATGTACTCCGCCCAGCTTACATATACCCTGATGTACTCCGCCCAGTTTACATATACCCTGATGTACTCCGCACAGATTACATATGCCCCCACATTATAAGCTGAAATACCACTAATACACCAAGCAAAATCTGCGCTTCAAAAGCCAAATGGTGGTCCAACTGAGCCTGGCAGTGTTCCCAAACGGCAATTTATGACCACATATGGGGTATTCTGGAGAACCCGCTTAACAATTTATGGGATGCGTGTCTACGGTGGTACAAGCTGGGCACAACACATTGGGCACTGAAATGGCATATTTGTGGAAAACAGCAATTTTCAATCTGCAACATCTATTGTTTATTCATTTTTGCAAAACACTTGTGCGGTCAAAATGCTCACTACACCCCTAGATCAATTCTTTGAGGGATCTAGTTTCCAAAATGGGGTAATTTTTTGGGGGGGTACCACTGTACTGGTACTATAGCTCAATGCAACATGGTGTCAAAAAACGAATCTTATAAAATCTCCACTCCAAATACTAAATGGCGCTCCTTCCCTTTAGAGCCTTGCTGTGTGTCCGCCCAGCTTACATATACCCTGATGTACTCCGCACAGCTTACATATACCCTGATGTACTCCGCACAGCTTACATATAGCCTGATGTACCCGCACATATTACATATACCCTGATGTACTCCACAGATTACATATATCCTGATGTACTACGCACAGCTTACATATATCCTGATGTACTCCGCGCATATTACATATACCGTGATGTACTCCGCACAGCTTATATATACCCTGATGTACTCCGCCCAGCTTACATATACCCTGATGTAATCCGCCCAGCTCACATATGCCCCCACATTATAAAAGCTGAAATACCACTAATACACCAAGCAAAATCTGCGCTTCAAAAGCCAAATGGTGGTCCAACTGAGCCTGGCAGTGTACCCAAACGGCAATTTATGACCACATATGGGGTATTACTGTATTCTGGAGAACCCGCTTAACAATTTATGGGATGTGTGTCTACGGTGGTACAAGCTGGGCACAACACATTGGGCACTGAAATGGCATATTTGTGGAAAACAGCAATTTTCAATCTGCAACATCTATTGTTTACTCATTTTTGCAAAACACTTGTGCGGTCAAAATGCTCACTACACCCCTAGATCAATTTTTTTGAGGGATCTAGTTTCCAAAATGGGGTAATTTTTTTGGGGGTACCACTGTACTGGTTCTATAGCTCAATGCAACATGGTGTCAAAAAACGAATCTTATAAAATCTCCACTCCAAATACTAAATGGCGCTCCTTCCCTTTAGAGCCTTGCTGTGTGTCCAAATAGCAGTTTATGACCACGTGTGGGGTATTTCTCTACTCTGAAGAAGTTGCTTTACAAATGTTACGGTGCTTTTTCTCCTTTATTTGTTGAGAAAATGAAAATGTTTTAACTAATGCTGCGTCTTATTGGAAAATAATGTAATTTTTCATTTTCACTGCCCATTTCTAATAAAATATATGACACACCTGTGGGGTCAAAATGCTCACTACACCCCTAGATGAATTCCTCAATGGGTGTAGTTTGCCAAATGGAGTCACTTTTGGGGAGTTTCCACTGTACTGGTACCTAAGGGGCTTTGCAAAAGCGACATGGCGCAGAAAAACCAATCCAGCAAAATCTGCTCTCCAAAAGCCAAATGGCGCTCCTTCCCTTCTGAGCCCGGATGTGTATTCATACAGTACTTTATTACCACATATGGGGTATTTCCGTACTCTGGAGAAGTTGCTTTACAAATGTTACGGTGATTTTTCTCCTTTATTTGATGAGAAAATGAAACATTTTTACCTAAAGCTACGTCTTAGTGGAAAAAAAATGAATTTTTTCATGTGTACTGCCCAATTCTAATGAAATCTATGAAACACCTGGGGGGTCAAAATGCTCACTACACCCCTAGATTAATTCCTCTAGGGTTGTAGTTTCCCAAATGGAGTCACTTTTGGGGGGTTTCCACTGTACTGGTACCTTAGGAACTTTACAAATGCGATATGGTGCAGAGAAATCAAACCAGCAAAATCTGTACTTCAAAAGCTAAATGGCGTGCCTTCCCTTCTGAGTCCTGCTGCTTCCCCAAACAGCCGTTCATGACCACATGTTGGGTATTTCTGTACTCTGGAGAAGTTGCTTTACAAATGTTGCGGTGCTTTTCATCATTTATTTGTTGAAAAAAATCAAAATTTTAAAGTAAAGCTACATCTTATTGGAAAATAATGTCATTTTTCATTTTCACTGCCCAATTCTAATGAAATCTATGAAACGCCTGTGAGGTCAAAATGCTCACTACACCCCTAGATGAATTCCTCAAGGAGTTTAGTTTCTTAAATGGAGTCACTTTTGGGGGGTTTCCACTGTTCTGGTACCTTAGGAGCTTTACAAATGCGACATGGTGCAGAGAAATGAATCCAGCAAAATCAGCTCTCCAAAAGCTATATGGCATGCCTTCCCTTCTGAGTCCTGCCGCTTCCCCAAACAGCCGTTTATGACCACATGTTGGGTATTTCCGTACTCTGGAGAAGTTGCTTTACAAATGTTGGGGTGCTTTTCCTCATTTATTTGTTGAAAAAATTAAACATTTTGAGGTAAAGCTACATGGTATTGGAAAATAATGTCATTTTTCATTTTCACTGCCCAATTCTAATGAAATCTATGAAACACCTGTGAGATCAAAATGCTCACTACACCCCTAGATGAATTCCTCAAGGAGTTTAGTTTCCAAAATGGGGTATTTTTTGGGGTGTTTCCTTTGTTTCGGACCACAAGACCTCTTCTAACCTGACATGGTGCCTGAAATATAATCTAAGAAAAGGAAGGCCCTAAAAGGCTCTAGATGCTCCTTTGCTTCTGAGGCCGGTATTTCAGTCCAGTAGCGCACTAGGGCCACATGTGGGATATTTCTAAAAACTGCAGAATCGGGGCAATAAATATTCAGTTGTGCTTCTCCGGTAAAAACCTTCAGTATTACAGGAAAAATGGATTAAAATGGAATTTCTGCCCAAAAAATTAAATTTGTAGATTTCCCCGCTACATTGCTTTAATTCCTGTGAAACGCCTAAAGGGTTAAAAAAACTTTCTGAATGCTGTTTTGAATACTTTGAGGGGTGAAGTTTTTAAAGTGGGGTGATTTGTGGGGGTTTCTAATATATAAGGCCCTCAAAGCCACTTAACAACTGAACTGTTCCCTAAAAAAAATGGGCTTTTGAAATTTTCTTGAAAATGTGAGAAATTGCTGCTAACTTATAAGCCTTGTAATGTCCTAGAAAAATAAAAGGATGTTCAAAAAATGATGCCAACATAAAGTAGACATATGGGAAATGTTAGCTAGTAACTATTTTGTGTGGTATTACTATCTGTCTTACAAGCAGATACATTTGAATTTTGAAAATGCAAATTTTTTGCAAATTTTCTCTAAATTTTGGTGTTTTTCACACAAAAATATTGAATATATCGACCACATTTTTTCACTAACTTAAAGTACAATATGTCACGAGAAAACAGTCTCAGAATCGCTTGGATAAGTAAAAGCATTCCCGAGTTATTACCACATAAAGTAACACACGTCAGATTTAAAAAATGAGGCTCTGTCATTTGGTCCAAAAGTGGCTCAGTCCTGAAGGGGTTAATCTACGGGTTTACAACAATATCAATATAGCGACATTATTTTTTTTAATATATTTTACCGCTTTTACAAAGAAAAAAAATTGTTTTGTGTATCCATATTCTAAGAGCTATAAGTTGTTTATTTTTCTGTTCATTAAGTGGTTGAGTACTTGTTTTTGCAGGACGAGCTGTCGTTTTTATTGGTGCCATTTTGGGGTACATGCGACTTTAGGAACACCTTTTATTAATTTTATTGGGGGAGCTAAGATGACCAAACAACAACAATTCTGTCCTTTTTAGAAACGTTATATTAGAATAATTCGAACTTTTAGAGATGCAATTATACCAGTTATGTTAATTTTTAGGGGAAACCAGCAAAATCGTTTTATGAAAAAAATTTTTTTTTTTTTTAACCATTTTATTGACAAATTTTCACATTTTATTTTAAACCGACAAAAAGATCACATAGAATATGCGTCATAGTTGAACAACGCGCAATTTGCTAAATAAAATCATGGCATATAACTAGGTTCACATAGTAGATGAAAAACAGTACTTCCCCCTACCCCTGAACACGACTTTGGTCAACAAAAGTAAGCAGCGCATAGAATAGAATTAACCAGAGCTAATGAGAGCTAAATATCTCAAGATCTCCCCCCTGCCATCTCCTATCAAGAACGGAATTGTAACCACCCCCCCCCCCAGAGTGCCTGTCAGAAGTTCCTTATGATACCAGCCGGGATGCCTAAAAGGCGTAACAATCTCTGCCACCTCGGCATCTGTGCATTGCGATTCAATATAGATTCGCCACTTAGCAAATAACTTCTTAGCTCCCACTTCTTTCCGCCTTTCCACCTCTACTCGTTCAAGAGCTAATAACCGTTTTAAATGTAACACAATCATGTCAAGACCCGGGGTGTCAGTGTCCAGCCATCTACAGAGAAGACACCTTAAGGCCACCAGTAAAATTGTGTGTATCAAGGGAGGAGGAGATCTCGGAGAACAGTGAATGTGGCGTCATAGGAAGTTTCGCCTTCCAATGATCTAAGATATATTTGTGCACCGTCAGCCAGTAACGTTTAGTATGAGCACAACTCCATACTCCATGCCAAAGATTAGTCAATGGAGTGTTACACTTGGGCGAAGCCGTGATGCGATCGGGGAATGACCGAGAAGATAAGATATCAAAACCATATATTGCTGAATGCATTAACTTAAAGTAGGTTTCCCTCCAGCTCTCACTCAAGATGACCTTCCGTACCGTCTCCCAACCTTCCAATATGATCTTCCCTATTTCCGGATCCTGAGTCCACCTTCCCCAAGCTTTGAACATAGATCTGGGACGTGGTCGGATAAAACAATCCCCAAGTGCTCTGTACAGCACCGAAATAGTCACCCTATGAGGCGGCGGACCGATGACCTCGTCCAGAGTATGTGTGGGGGCTTCTTTAGACAAATCCCTAAATCTAGATGTATTAAATGATCGCACTTGGAGAAAATTACCTTCTGAGGGCCTTAGTTTGGCCATGATTTCAGACGCGGTAATCCATCTCTTGTCTTTTACTTGTATAAGGTCACCTGCGCATTTAATCCCTGCTGCCTCCCAATAGGTAAAAATAAAACATCTTTCTACTCCCTGCAAAAATTCCGGATGTCCCCATAAAGGCATATGTTTAGAAAGTAAGTGAGGCAGGTCGAAGAGTTTACGAACCGCTTTCCAAGCTAGGACTGTATCCCTCAAGACAATGGAGGCTTTGAGACGGCACGGAAGTGAAGCAACTTTACAATGCAATAAGGCTTTCAAATTCCAGGGTGAGGCAAACGCCCGTTCCAGGTCTAAATTGGAATAATGACTAGATTCATGGTGCCAATCTACTACATGGCGAAAGAGACAGATCACATTATAACCCCTGACATTAGGGAACTTCAGCCCCCCATCATGTTTACCTAGCATAAGTTTAGTGAGTGCAGTTCAAGGCCTCTTGCCTGCCCATATGAATTTTGTAAATGTGGAATTCAATTTGGACACATCAACATGCTTAAGCAAAAGCGGAAGCGTTTGGAGGGGCATAGAAGTCTAGGAAAACTGATCATCCTCAACAGGTGGCATCTCCCCAACAGGGACAACGGTAGCTGGCGCCATCTCGTGAGTTCCGCCTGTATTTTTTGAAGGAGCGGTGGATAGTTAAGGCCATACAGGGTCTCGGGTACTTTCCCTATCTTAATGCCCAAATATGTAGTACACTGTCTAGCCGAGTATACCCAACACCCCAAGGATTGCCAGAAGGTTCTAGGTAATGGTCGTCCTAATTCCAAAAGTTCACTTTTAGCGACATTGACTCCGAGCATTGCCCAAATTTATGTAAAAAACGAAAAACAGGTAGTAGATATTCCTGAGGATTTAACAGAAAAAGTATGACATCGTCAGCAAACAAGGCTATCTTAACTGCCGAAGACCCCACCTGTATACCTGTAAACAATGTGGACTCCTCTAATAACCTAGCCATAGGTTCCAAAGCTAAATCAAATAATACTGGTGACAAGGGGCAGCCCTGACGGGTCCCTTTTATATAGTTGAAAGGAGGCGAAAGAAACCCTGGGGTATGAATTCGAGCTTGGGGATTAGCATAAACACCCTTTAAAAATATCCTAAAGGCTCCCTGGATATGCATCCTGTCCAGCACCATCCCCAGCCATTCCCACTGTATGTTATCGAAAGCCTTCTCTGCTTCAAACGCCAAAAGCGCCGGTCGGGTTCCTGGCTGGGGATCATGCCTAACCACCTCTAACACCGTCAACACCTTTCGCAAATTTGCTACAGCTGCTCTACCCCTAACAAAGCCCACTTGGGATCTTCCCACCAGTGTAGGCAAATATAAAGCCAAACGATTTGCTAAAATTTTGGAGAGTAATTTCTGGTCTTGGTCTATCAATGATATAGGGCGGTAAGACCCCGGGTCAAGAGGATCCTTCCCTTTTTTGGGCAACACCTTTTTATATGCGCTATTTTGGCCTCAGCAGGGAATATGCCTGTTTTAAGTAAAGCGTTATAATAATCCACCAAGATGGGGCTAACTTCATCTCTTAACCCCTTCCCGCACCTTGACGTTAATGCGCGTCAATGTTTGCAGTAACTTCGCGCACCTTGACGTGCAATAACGTCAGTGCTTTGACAGTTAACCGCCGCGCGGCGCTACTCCGCAGCGGCGGTTAACTGTGCAGGGTGTCAGCCCTGCTCTCCCCGTTGCCAATCAGCGGCCTGTCGCCGCTGAAATCGGCAATTAACCCCTTCGATGCGGTGGTCGATTGCGATCACCACATTGAAGAGGTTTACAGCGGATCGGCAGCCCCCCACATGTATTTGCGGGGGCTGGCGATCCTTCTCACGGCAACCAGAGGCCAGATAATGACCTCCGGGTTGCCATGTACGGAAGCCTCGGAGGATCAGCCTCCGGCCGGTCCTCCGATGCTTCCTGTCAGTGTGACAGTTACGTCACAATGACAGTTAGAACACATTACACTACGTAGGTAGTGTAATGTGTTCCAGCAGCGATCAGAGCTGTAAGTCTAAGTGTCCCCTAGTGGGACAAGTAAAAAAAGTTAAAAAAAGATAATAAAAATGGTTTTGAAAAAGTGTAAAAATAAAAGTTAGAAGTGACCTAAACAAAGAATGCTTTTTTTCCTATAATAAGTCTTTTATTATAGGAAAAAAATGAACACGTTAAAAAAAAAGTACACATAATTGGTATCACCGCGTTCGTAACGACCCCAACTATAAAACTGTATTATTATTTTTCCCGCACGGTGAACACCGCAAAAAAAATAAACGAAAAACAGTGCCCGAATCACCATTTTTTGGTTTCCAACCCTCCCAAAATATACAATAAAAAGTCGCATGTACGCCAAAATGGTACCAATACAAACTACAACCCGTCCCGCAAAAAACAAGCCCTTACACCGCGTTTTTGACTGAAAAATAAAAAAGTTAACGCTCTCAGAATACGGTGACACAAAAAATAATTTATTTTATAAATAAGTGATTTTATTGCACAAACGCTGCAAAACATAAAAAAATTATATACATATGGTATCGCCGTAATCGTACCGACCTGCAGAATAAAATATAATGGTAATTTATAGCCCAGGGTGAACTCCATAAAAAAAAAGAATAAAAAACATTGTCAGAATTGATGGTTTTTGGTCACCTTGCTTGTCAAAAAATGGAATAAAACGTGATAAAAAAAATTTCTGGTACCCCAAAATGGTACCAATGAAAACTACAGATTGTCCCGCAAAGAATAAACTCTCATACCGCTCTGGTGGAGAAAAAATAAAACAGTTCTGGCTCTCAGAATATGGCGATACAAAATGTGCAGAGTGTTCCAAAAGCGGATAAGATTGGGCGCGATTTATCAGTGCGACACCGGCCACATATCTTCGGATTATTATTTATTTACCCCATTATTATACCCTGATGTACCCCGCACAGATAACATATGCCCCCACATTATAAACTGAAACACCAGTAAAACCCCAAACAGAACTACTACCAAGCTACATCTGCGCCCCAAAAGCCAAATGGCGTCCCTCCCTTCTGAGTCCTGCAGCGTGCCTAAACACCAGTTTACGTCCATAGATATGGCATCGCCATACCCGGGAGAACCCGGTTAATATTTTATGAGGTATTTGTCTTCAGTGGCACAAACTGGGCATAACATGTAGTGCACTAAAATGGCATATGAGTGGAAAATTGTAATTTTCACTCTGCATCATCCGCTGCACATTAACCCCTTCGCACACCACGACATAGCATGTCTTAGTGTAGGGGGTGATGTATGGAGCGTTTCACGTGAAAAATAAAGCATTTAAAACGGCAAAATCACTGTTTTTTGGTCACCTTGGCTCTACCTAAAAATGTAATAAAAAGTGCTCAAAAAGTTGCATGTACCAAAAAATTGTACCAATAAAAACGATCGCTCGTCCCTCAATAAATAAGCCCTCATACCGCGCTATTGACTGAAAAATAAAAAAGTTGTGGCTCTTGGAACGCGGGGAGGAAAAAACTAAAAAGGAAAAGAAAAAAATGGATCAGTCCAGAAAGGGTTAATTACTTTCTAATGAAAAACCATTTATGACCACACGTGGGGTATTGCCGTACTCGGGAGAAATTGCTTTACAAATGTTGGGTTGCTTTTACCCCCTTTATGCTTTGTGAAATTGAAAAAATGCAACATTTTAGTGGAAGAAATGTCGATATTCATTTTCACGGCCTAATTCTAATAAATCCTGCAAAAGACTTGTGGGGTCTAAATGCCCACTATATCCCTAGATAGATTCTTTAAGTGGTGTAATTTCCACTTTTGGGGGGTTTCCACTGTTTTGGCCTCTCAGGCTTTGCAAATGCGACATTGCACCAAAAAAACATTTCAGCTAAATTTGAGCTCCAAAAGACAAATAGCGCTCCTTCCCTTCTAAGCCCTGCTGTGGGTCCAAACAGCCGTTTATTACCACATATGGCATATTTCCGTAATTGGGAGAAATTGTTTTACAAATGTTTGGGGTGCTTTTTCTCCTTTATTCCTTGTAAAAATTAAAAATGGCTACCTTTTTTCTGAAAAAAAGTAGATTTTTACCTTTACAGAATAATTCCAATAAATTCAGCAAAATAACTGTGGGGTCAAAATGCTAACTTTACCCCTAGAAAAATTCCTTGATGAGTGTAGTTTCCAAAATGGGGTCACTTTCCAGGGGTTTCCACTATTTTGTTCCCTCCAGTGCATTTCAAACGCGACACGGCACTGAAAACTATTCCAGCAAAATCAGAGTTTCAAAATCCAAATGGTGCTCCTTCCCTTCTGAGTCCTGCTGTGGGTCCAAACAGCAGTTTATTACCACATATGGGGTATTGCTATAATCGGGAGAAATTGCTTTACATATGTTGGGGTGTTTTTTCTCTTTTATTCCTTGAAAAAATTACAAATTTCTACGTTTTTTCAGAAAAAAAGTAGATTTTCATTTTCACATACTAATTCAAATAAATTTAGCAAAAAAATTGTGGGTTCAAAATGCTAACTATACCCCTAGATAAATTCCCTGAGGGGTGTAGTTTCCAAAATGAGGTCACTTTTGGGGGGTCTTTATTGTTTTGGCCCCACAAGACCTCTTCAAACCTGACATGGTACCTAAAATATATGCTAAAAAAAGGAGGCCCCAAAATCCACTAGGTGCTCCTTTGCTTCTGAGGCCTGTATTTCAGTAAATTAGCGCACTAGGGCCACATGTGGGATATTTCTAAAAACTGCAGAATCTGGGCAATAAATAATAAGTTACATTTCTCGGGTAAAACCTTCTGTGGTATAGCAAAAAATGTATTACAAATGAATTTTGTAAAAAAAAAATGAAATTTGTAACTTTCACCTCTACTTTGCTTTAATTCCTGTGAAACGCCTAAAGGGTTAAAACACTTTCTGAATGCTGTTTTGAATACTTTGAGGGGTGCAGTTTTCAAAATAGGGTGATTTTATGGAGACTTTCTAATATATAAGGCCCTCAAAGCCACTTCAGAACTGAACTGGTCCTTGTAAAAATCGCCTTTTGCCATTTTCTTGAAAATATGAGAAATTGCTGCTAAAGTTCTAAGCCTTGTAACGTCCTATAAAAATAAAAGAATGTTCAAAAAACGATGCCAAACTAAAGTAGACATATGGGAAATGTTAACTAGTGACTATTTTGTGTGGTATTACTATCTGTTTTACAAGCAGATACATTTAAATTTAGAAAAATGCTAATTTTTGCAAATTTTCTTCAAATCTTAAATAAATATTGAATGTATCGACCAAATTTTTTCCCTAACATAAAGTACAATATGTCACGAGAAGACAATCTCAGAATCACTTGGATAGGCAAAAGCATTCCGGAGTTCTTACCACATAAAGGGACACATGTCAGATTTGAAAAATCGGCTTCGTCCTGAAGGCCAAAACAGGCTCAGTCCTGAAGGGGTTAAGGACTTACAAATTCTCCCGTAAACACATCCGGTCCTGGGGCTTTCCCCTTAGATAAGGTCCGTGTGGTACCTGTAATTTCCTCCAATGTGACATCTGCATTCAATAAATCACATTGCTCCTGAGTGAGTCCAGGCAGGTTCACCCTCTCTAGGAATTCCCTTCCTTTCTGTAAGTCAATGGGCGTGTCCGAATAAAGAGCTTGGTAACATGTGCGTAAAATTTTATTAATTGTTTTGGGATCCGATGTAGTAACTCTATTCTTGTCTTTAAGGGTTAATATGTGTGACGGTGTATATCTTCCCCGTGCTAGGCGCGCCAGCAATTTGCCCGCTTTATTGGCGAACCGAAAAAGATCAGCGTCAAATTCGGACCGGTAAATATTTTCTCTTTTATCCAGCCACTGATCATATTGCATCTAGGCTTCCCTCCATTTATCACCCAGAGTTGTGGTCGGGGATTGTAAAAATGCAGTATATGCACACCTCAATCCCTCACTCGCCTTCGTATACCCTTCAGTAGTCTTACGTTTAAGGATAGACATAAATTGTATAATCTTCCCTCGAATCACCACTTTTGCAGTACGCCAATATAACGATGGGTCCGAACGATGCGCTTCATTATCCCCATCAAATTCTATCCACCAAACCCTTAGCTTCTGTAAGAAAGCCTCATCCTTCGCCAGAAAGGAGGGGAATCTCCATATGAAGTCCGTCCCCTTAGCAACAGTATCGGCCAGTGTAATTGTAATCGGGGAGTGATCAGAGATGACTAGGTCCTCAATTGTCGCGTCTCGTAACCGACGGGATAATGTATCGCTCAGCAGTAGGTAATCAATACGGGACCATGATTGATGGGCGTGCGAATAGTGTGTAAATTCCCTAGTGATGTAAACACCTCCAGGCGTCTGTGAGGGCAGTGTGTCCCAAAAATTCTGGCAGGACCAAATCCCTATGCCGATGTGAAATGGATATTGAGCTCCTATCCTCACTAGGCGACATTACAGTATTGAGGTCTCCCCCTAGCACTAACAATCTGTTACGTTCCTGTTGGAGTTGAGTTTCCAACTGATGGAAAAAACGGGTGTTGGCAGCATTAGGACCATAAACATTGTAGATACTGAGAGTTTCCCCTGCATGTTCCACCACTAGATGGATCCAACGGCCCTCATCGTCACGCTCCTGGTCCACTACAGTAAAGGCAAAGTTTTTATGCATCAGAATCATGACTCCCGCCTTTCCGTCTCTAGCAACCGAGCCAAAAACTGGACCCACCCATAATTTTTGCAAATATTTAAATTCTGGTTCAGCAAGGTGATTCTCCTGTAAGAGGACTACATCCGGATGTAGTCTTTTCAAGTGTCTCAAGAGTTTGGTCCTTTTATGTGGGGATCTAAGCCCTTTGACATGCCATGAAAATATTTTCATGTAATTGGACTATGCATATAGTGATCTAAGATGCAAGAAAGCCGTGAGCGGTTCGGGAAGTTGGATCCATCTTTACAGAAAAGCCATGCATGAGCATTAAATACATAACCAAAATCAGGCATAAAGAACAAAAACAGGCTCAAAATCAACAGATGTTGACAAAAAGAAAAAGAAAGAACGCCCTTGCTAAGGGTATACATAACCCTAGTACCCATTGGCGTAATGGACTTCACTTTTTTCTGCCGTGCAGAACATAACTCTACCTTCCCCTCCCTCCCGGACCTGTAGAACAAAATAAATATATATATATATATATATTAGGCCCCTTACATTTTATATACGACATCGTATCATAAAACAGACAATATAGAATTAGATCATTTGAAAATAGAAAAAGTGCATCTCTACAAGGCAATCCTGTAAAAGAAAAAGTCGACCCAGTGATAACCTGTAAAAGAGCTACCGGTTAACTGGCTTACAGCGTCTGCAGAAATTATCCCGTAGGATAAAATGACCCTGCAGATCTTTCATTCTGGAGACGGAGACCGAGTTTGATCTCTCGGCCATCTCTGCGGTTTAGGAGAGTCCCCTCTGTTCCTTGACCCTTCTCTACGGACCCTTCCAGGTGTGGAAAGGAGAGCCTCCGACCAGGTCCGATCCAAGTCTGACCGACTCCGTCTGGTATCTCTTGACTTGCGACGTGGACTGTGCTCCGGACTACGTCGCGCATCCTGTGGAGGGCGCCCCCTGCATAATTCTGCGAGTGCTTCCTCGGCCTCACTCGCTGAGGTAAACGCCTTGGTTTGGCCGTTCGCTTGAAACACCCGTAGGATGGTTGGATATTGTAGATTAAAGCGTTGTTTAGTCTGGAATAAGGCAGTGCAGATCTTGCTAAAAGAGCGGCGACGTTTCACGACCTCCATGGAATAGTCCTCAAAAAGCAGAACCCTCATTCCCATAATCTCCAAGGGTCGAGATCTACTGCGGTATGCCTTCATAAGTGCTGCCTTGTCATTATAATCAAGCAACTTCAATATGACTTGTCTGGGACGTGGTGATCTATTGGTATCAGGTGACGGAAGATTTCTCGGATCTGGTCCCAATCTGTGCGCCCTTTCCACCCGGCATGGGCGTTGTAAACCTAGGGCTGCTGGTAATGCCCTCTCACATTGGCGCTGTAAATCGGAAGGAGCCACTTTCTCTTTCAGCCCCACAATTATCAAATTACTCCTCCTGGAACGGTTTTCTAGATCTTCCACCTTGTCCCCCAACTGAGTAGTAGTAGACAACACCACTTTAAGCGTGGTTTGCAAGCGCTCATTTTCATCCGCTAACAATGTTATACGCTGTTCTAATTCTCCTGTCCTGGAGGTGATTTGTGCCAGGTCCGCATGCATGCGGTTAAGAGAAGATTGCACCGTTTTTTCCAATCCTTTTTGGAGGTCAGGAGCTATCCTTTTGCCCACTTCATGTGCCAGAGCCACATAGGCAACAGGTGCATGGGAAGATATGAGCTCTGCACTATATATAGACGGAGATTGGGGCTACAAAAATAGTGTGTAGGAAAGGCAGATCCAGCACTCAAATGATAAAAAATTCAATTTTATTAGGTCAATTAGGAGATTGGGGCTGCTGCATATCATCCTCCTGCGGGTACAGCGGGGGAAAAGTGTCGGGAAGCGCCGCCATCTTACCTCGCTACTCCGTGGCCGATGCTGTATCCTCCAAGGTGTGCGCTTCTACGGAGGAGATATCTTTCCATGCAGACAGCACCGGAGACGTCCCTGTGTGCGGGGCCGTTGTCTGCAACACGATGTTCACCGCCGGAGCGACTATTGCAGGCTGTCAGGTCAGTCAGGAGCAGGAGCTCAGTCACACGCGTCCTGCATCGCCAGCGCCGGACCGGAAGTGTCTTATTTAATTTTTAATATTTTTTTTTTTGTACATTTAAAAAAACTTTAACTTTTTTTAATTAGTCCCCCTAGGGGACTTGAACTTGCGATCGTTGGATCACTTGCACAGTATACTGCAATAAATAGGTATTACAGTATATTGTGTTTTTTTACCGCTCCTATTAAGCCCTATGGCAGGGCTTAATAGGAGCACAAAGACGGCAGACCTGGGGGCCTTCATTAGTCCCCCAGGCTGCCATTACAACCAGTGTTCCCTATAAGGTGCACGGCCGCGCACCTTCCACAGTCCACCCGCTCACTAAAGTTTAAAGCCTGCGTACTGTTACGGGCGGCGGGCGGATGCAGTTGCGTCGCTAGCACTGGAGGGGGCTCCATTGCTAGCGACAGCCACATTCACTTGTATGTGCATCCTCAGGAATACTATAGGCTGCAGGCCACTATAAGCCTGCAGCCTATAAGGCGCTGGGAGTCCTGCAGGCCACCGTGATGATGTCACATCATGCCGGTCTGCGCATGCGTCCTGCTGGAGAGGCAGTGTAGCGCTCAGTCTGTCGTGGGAACGGGCAAGGTAAGTACAATTTTTTTTTTAAGGAGCTCTGGGGGAGGGGGGCTGTGTAGCACTATATACAGGGGGAATTGCTGTGTAGCACTATATACAAGGGGAGGGGGACTGTGCAGCGCTATATACACAGGGGGAGGAGGGGGGCTGTAGCACTATATACAACAGGAGAGGGGGGTTGTGTAGCACTATATACAAGGGGAGAAGGGGCTGTGTAGCACTATATGCAAGGAGAGAGGGGGCTGTGTAGCACTATATACACGGGGAGAGGGGGGCTGTGTAGCACTATATACAAGGGGAGAGGGGGCTGTCTAGCACTATATACAAGGGGAGAGGGGGCTGTGTAGCACTATATACAAGGGGAGAGGGGGCTGTGTAGCACTATATACAAGGGGAGAGGGGAGCTGTGTGGCACTCTACAGGGGGGGCTGTGTGGCGCTATCTACAGGGGGGGCTGTGTGGCGCTATCTACAGGGGGGGGCTGTGTGGCACTATCTACAGGCGGCTGTGTGGCACTATCTACAGGGGGAATTGCTGTGTGGGACTATATACAGGGGAATTGCTGTGTGGCACTATATACAAGGGGTCCTTGTGGCACTATCTGCAGGGGTGGTCCGTGTGGCACTATCTGCAGGGGGGTCCGTGCGTCAGAATCTACAGGGGGGTCCGTGCGGCAGGATCTACAAGGGGTCTATGTGGCAGGAACTATAGGGGGTCTGTGTGGCAGGATCTACGGGGGGGGATGTGTGTGGCTTGATCTACTGGGGCTGTGTGGCGCTATCTATAGGCACAGTGGTGTAATGAGGGATTCTTTCATTGATGCCTATAATTGGTGTTTATACCTGTCATTTTACTGGTGGACCTGTAATATTATATTATTTAAAAAAGTAATTAAAACTAATTTAACATAAGTTTTCTTATTCTCTTATTTAGTACGCTATATTAGCGTTTACTGGGGGTATTAATGTTGGTCATTAGATCGCCCACCATTGATGGAGACTTGCCCTGTTCCCTAACTTCCCCGCTCAGGAGCTGCCAAGACTTAGAGGGAACATTGATTACAACCATCAGCACCCCACAATCGTGTTGCGGGGGGCAATGGCTTTTCGAAGGGGGCCGACCCCTCTTTCTGAAGGCTCAGAAGCCGCAGTCTCTATTGACCACAACATCTAAGTGGTTAAACGGGTGGGATCAGAGCTATCTGAAGTTATTTGAAGTGTTGGCTGTAAAATACAGCCGATATCTGCTCAGTATTCAGCGAGCTCAACTGGTGAGCTCACTCCTGACTTCCCCTTGGCAGCTGTCACGTCCATGTACATGACATGTCGACAAGCTTAATCACTGTATGAAAGAAAAGTTATGCAACTTTATGATAATTTGTGTTTCAATTCCTTACCATTTTCAAGATATTTGTTTACTGTGAGTAAATGAGAAGTCTTGTTTACATTCACAGACTGCAATGGGTACATAACTAAGGCTATATTTAAACGACAGGGAAAAATGTCATTTTTCAGAAACTATGTAGTTCTATGGCTGTATTCACACGGTTGTTTTTTTTTATTTTTTTAAAGAATACAGGCCGTCAAAAAATAGGACATGTTTTATTTTTGGCCATTTTCACGGACAGACAGCCCCCATAGAACACAATGGATCAGTTTTTAACGGACGTTTTTTCAGGAATTAATCTTTGTAATGGCCGATAAAAACTGATCGTGGCCCTCACAAGAGGATATCCCGAGCACAGCGCTACTTTATTCACGGAGCCCAGGAAAGCCCTTGACGTCACTGTCCATATATGGACAGTGATGTCAGGGCTTTCAACCATGAAGTCCCTGGCCATAGCAACGCAAGCTCTCTGGCCAAGGACACCTGTCTTGGGAAAGCCCTTGACGTCACTGTCCATATATGAACAGTGACGTTAGGGGATTTGAGATTCTGGAATCCCTGGCCAGAGCGTCGTCAACACCCTTCCCTGGCCAGGGATTCCGCTCCTAGAGAGAACCCCTGTCCATATAGTTTTAGCATCTATCTATGCTTGGGAAGCTAACTTGTGTAACGGAAGTAAGGCCTCATGCCCACTTCAGTCTTTTTCTTCAGGCTGCTAGCCATTTTTCTGACAGCTAGCACCCTGACCCATTCATTTTAATGGGGCCATGCACACTTCAGTTTTTTTGACGGTCCCGTTGCTCCTTTCCGATCAAAAGTAGAGCATGTCCTACTTTGGTCTGAGATTCCCTGACCGTAAGGCCCATGCAAGTCAATGGGGCCGTCAAAAAAACTGAAGGCACACGGCGGGCAGAAGTACATTACAAATATATTACACTAATCGGCAGCCACTTGTCTCTATCAATCACTGATAGAGAAAAGAGGCTGCTGATTAAAAATAAAATAAAAAGCAGTTCATACGTACCCGGTCGTTGTCTTGGTGACGAGTACCTCTTCTTCCTCCAGTCCGACCTTCCTGTATGACGCGGCAGCCTGTGATTGGCTGCAGAGGCCGCTGCAGCCTGTGATTGGCAGCAGAGGCGGTCATGTGGGATGAAGCGTCATCCCTGGAGGCCGGCCTTCTGACGTGCGTGACCGCCACTACAGCCTGTGATTGACTGCAGCGGTGACATGGAATGAAACGTCATCCCTGGAGGCCGGACAGGAGGAAAGTACAGTGAAGGAAATAAGTATTTGATCCCTTGCTGATTTTGTAAGCTTGCCCACTGTCAAAGACATGAACAGTCTAGAATTTTTAGGCTAGGTTAATTTTACCAGTTAGAGATTATATTTAAAAAAAAACTGAAAATCACATAGTCAAAATTATATATATTTATTTGCATTGTGCCCAGAGAAATAAGTATTTGATCCCCTACCAACCATTAAGAGTTCAGCCTCCTCCAGACCAGTTACACGCTCCAAATCAACTTGGTGCCTGCATTAAAGACAGCTGTCTTAAATGGTCACCTGTATTAAAATCCTGCAGTGCCCGCAAGGTCCCCCTGCTCAAGAAGGCACATGTACAGGCCCGTCTGAAGTTTGCAAATGAACATCTGGATGATTCTGAGAGTGATTGGGAGAAGGTGCTGTGGTCAGATGAGACTAAAATTGAGCTCTTTGGCATTAACTCAACTCGCCGTGTTTGGAGGAAGAGAAATGCTGCCTATGACCCAAAGAACACCGTCCCCACTGTCAAGCATGGAGGTGGAAACATTATGTTTTGGGGGTGTTTCTCTGCTAAGGGCACAGGACTACTTCACTGCATCAATGGGAGAATGGATGGAGCCATGTACCGTCAAATCCTGAGTGACAACCTCCTTCCCTCCACCAGGACATTAAAAATGGCTCGTGGCTGGGTCTTCCAGCACGACAATGACCCGAAACATACAGCCAAGGCAACAAAGGAGTGGCTCAAAAAGAAGCACATTAAGGTCATGGAGTGGCCTAGCCAGTCTCCAGACCTTAATCCCATCGAAAACTTATGGAGGGAGCTGAAGGTCCAAGTTGCCAAGCGACAGCCTCGAAATCTTAATGATTTACAGATGATCTGCAAAGAGGAGTGGGCCAAAATTCCATCTAACATGTGTGCAAACCTCATCATCAACTACAAAAAACGTCTGACTGCTGTGCTTGCCAACAAGGGTTTTGCCACCAAGTATTAAGTCTTGTTTGCCAAAGGGATCAAATACTTATTTCTCTGTGCACAATGCAAATAAATATATATAATTGTGACAATGTGATTTTCTGTTTTTGTTTTTTTATATAATCTATCTCTCACTGGTAAAATTAACCTAGCCTAAAAATTCTAGACTGTTCATGTCTTTGACAGTGGGCAAACTTACAAAATCAGCAAGGGATCAAATACTTATTTCCTTCACTGTAAGTATGAACTTATTTTTTTATTTCATTAAAATTTTATTTTACGAGCGCCGAGCATGGTACTTTCCAGGGTGCTGAAAGAGTTACTGCCGATCAATGCAGCCCATTAACTCTTTCAGCACCCTGTACAGTGCCTAGCGCTGAACAAACATGCTCTTTCAGCACCCTGGACAGTACCATGCTCGGCGCTCGGAAACGGAAACACGGAGTGCACATGGCTGCTAAAACTGGCACACGGATCCGTCAAAAACGGCAGTGAAAACGGTGTTGGAAGTGTGCACGAGGCCTAAACTGTGATATATTAGAGGAGTTTTCTAATGTAGTCCTCAAAGGAGGGCTTGCCTGTGTAATGAGCCAAATGGTCGCATGCGCCGCTCCCACACAGACCAAAACTAAGCTAGTTAGCAGAGCAAAATCCGGCACCATTTTCATGTGGACCGGAAGCTACTGCCTGACAGTAAGATGACGACTTCCGGCTGCGGCTTCCGCCCATATGTTCAAGGAAGCGAAGGCGCAAGGAATAGGAGCGGTGGCAGGAGCAGGTAATTTATGTTTGTGTATGTGATGTGTGTATTATGTTCGTGCATGTTCGTGTTATACTGTCTGCTTAGCACTGTATCTAATCCTCCTACACTGTGCAGTCGCTCAGAAAATGGCGGCACACAGTGTAGGAGGTTTGAAGATTCAAACCCCTCCTTCTCCTGGCACTAGCCAGAATAAGGGAGGGGGGATTGTGTGAGGACACTAGAGCGAGTGTGTCTACCCCAAATTTGCCGCATAAAGCAATGAGGTTGCTTTACCACATTGATCATGCTGCAATTTTGGGAACTGCTCCCTCTAGTGAACAGCACATGGAAATTATAATATTTCCTGACTTGTGAAAAAATTAAAACAATGTGTAATCATTTAAATAATAGTTGTTTAACTAAAAAAAAAAAAAAAAAGAATGAGCTTGTACCAGGACAGAAGTATGCTCCAGCACATATAGGCATTTCCGAAAGAAAACTATTTTTAAGGGGTTCTCCCATAATTATTGTTTATCAACTAGGTAACATACGTGATATATATATATATATATATATATATATATATACATACATACAGTGGATATAAAAAGTCTACACACCCCTGTTAGAATATGTTCACACGCACTGATTTGCAATTTACGAACATCTTCCATACGATGAACATTACTGCATAGCTTGGTGTCCTCTGCAAAAATAGAAATAGTGCTATTAATCCCATCCTCTATATCATTAATAAATAAGTTGAATAGGTTAAATGTTTATGTATGACACAGGTAACTGTATTGTCAGTTTTGTATTGTAATTTGTACTTTAATACTAATAAAAACAGATTTGATAAAAAAATAAATAAAATAAGTTGAATAATAGTGGTCCCAGCACGGAACCCTGGGGTACACCACTTATAACCGGGAACCATTCAGAGTAGGAATCATTGAACACAACTCTCTGGATACCATCCTTGAGACCATTCTCAATCTAATTACAAACTATAATATCTAAACCTATAGTCCTTAATTTACCCATTAGGGTATGTGCACACACACTAATTACGTCCGTAATTGACGGACGTATTTCGGCCGCAAGTAGTGGACCGAACACAGTGCAGGGAGCCGGGCTCCTAGCATCATACTTATGTACGATGCTAGGAGTCCCTGCCTCTCCGTGGAACTGCTGTCCCGTACTGAAAACATGATTACAGTACGGGACAGTTGTCCTGCAGAGAGGCAGGGACTCCTAGCATCGTATATAACTATGATGCTAGGAGCCCGGCTCCCTGCACTGTGTTCGGTCCGGTACTTGCAGCCAAAATACGTCCGTCAATTACGGACGTAATTAGTGTGTGTGCACATACCCTCAGACGTCTATAAGGGACAGTGTCAAATGCCTTTGCAATGTCCAAAAACACTATATCCGCAGCGGCCCTCTGTTTAGGCTTCTACTCATCTCTGCATAAAAACAAATCAGGTTGGTCTGACAACTTCTGTCCTTAGTAAAACCGTGCTGGCTGTCACTTGTAATACTATTTTTTGTCACATAATCCTGTGTATATAGTCCCTCAATAGCCCCACAAACATTTTCCCCACAATGGAAGTTAAAGGGAATGTGTTGCCAGAAAAACATGTTTGTTTTTTTTAGTTAAACAGTTAGTGTATAGGTGATTAAACATTGTTCTAATTTTTTTTATTTTTTCCACGAGTCAGGAAATATTATAAATTGGATTCAATTTATAATATTTCCCAGCACTGGTCACTACATGGAGCAATTCCCAAAATTGCAGCATTGCATGTGGTAAAGCAACCACATTGCTTTATGCTGCAAAATTGGGAAAAAATCCCTCGCTCTAGTGAGCTCTCAGAATCCCCCCTCCTTTATCCTGGCTAGTGCCGGGAGAAACGAGGGGTTTGAACGGTCTAACCTCCTACACTGTGTGTCGCCATTGTTTGAGCGAACACACAATGTAGAATGTTTACATACACTAGTAAAACACACTGAAACACGAACATACATAGAAATCACTTACCTGCTCCAGTCGCCGCCGCTCCCTCCGGTCCGTCCGCTCCGTCTGCTGCCGCTGCTCCATGTGCACAAGTCCGGAAGCCGCGACCGGAAGTAGTAATCTTACTGCCCGGCCGCGACTTCCGGTCCACAGGAAAATGGCGCCGGACGGCGCGCATTTCAAATCGGACTGTGTGGGAGCGGCGCATGCGCCGTTCCCACACACACGGCGTACACCAAAGTGGATGGAACGGGCCCCGTTCGCAGTCCCTATGGGACTGGAGCTGCCGTATTCCATGTCTGTATGTGTCGTTAATCGACACATACAGAAATGGAAAAAAAAATGGCAGCCCCCATAGGGAAGAAAAAGTGTAAAAATAGAAAAAAGTAACACACAAATACACAAATAAATATTATAACGTTTTTAATAAAACCCTAACATAAAACTGATATTAAAAAAAAAAATTTTGGTGACACTGTTCCTTTAAGCTTACTGGTCTATAATTACCCGGGGAAGACCTAGAGCCCTTTTTGAAAATAGGCACCACGTTTGCCCTGCGCCAGTCTCTTGGCACTATACCAGTCACTAGAGAATCTCTAAATATTATGAAGAGGGGGACAGAAATAACTGAACTAAGCTCTTTAAGAACTCTAGGGCGTAACCCATCTGGTCCCGGGGCCTTTTGTACATTTATTTTATTTCATTTAGGTTGGACCGTATCTACATTCATCCAATTCAGTATATCAACTGATATATTAACAACACTGGCATCGGCTACATCAGCTGCTCTTTCTTCTGTTGTATATACAGAGCTGAAGAACCCATTTAGTAACTCTGCCCTCTCTTGATCCCCTGTTACCAACTCCCCATTACTACTATCTAGGGGTCCTACATGTTCAGACCTTGGCTTTTTTGTATTTATATACTTGAAGAATTTGTTGGGGATTTGATTTGCTATCCTTGGCCACCGGCCTTTTTATTTTGTTTTTTTTCTGATTTTATTACCTTTTTACAGATTTTAGTAAGCTCTTTATAATTTACAAAGGCTACAGCTGTACCCTCAGATTTGTATTTTTCAAATGCCCTTTTTTTGTCATGTATTGCCCTTTTTACAGAAGGGGTTTAATTTTAGTCGTTTATACTTGTTACCTATAGGAATAAATTTTGCACTATAATAACCCAAAGTAGATTTTAAAATATCCCATTTATCATTTGTACCATTATTTGACATTCGTTCTTCCCAGTCTATATCCTGAATTGCAGCCCTCATCCTGGGGAAATTAGCCTTCTTAAAATTAAGTGTTTTTGCCCTCCCAGGCTGTGTTTGTTTTTTACAGTATAGGTAAAATTTAACTATATTGTGATCACTGTTACCGAGGTTTTCACAAACATTGACATCCCCAACAAGCTCTGCATTATTAGAACTGACCAGATTCAACAGAGCGTCACCTCTAGTCAGGTCTTCCACAAACTGGCCCATAAAATTTTCCTGCAACAGGTTGAGGAAATTTCTACCCTTTGCAGTTGAAGCCGAACCATGACCCCTATTAATATCACGGTAATTAAAATCTCCCATTATCACTACAGTACCAGCCTGTGTAGCCCGCTCCATTTGTGTATATATTTGACCTTCTATCTCTTCATTTATATTGGGGGTCTATATATTACACCAAAAGTAATTTTTTCAGTGTTTCCTCCCTTTGTAATTCCACCCACAAGGTTTTAATCTCCTCACAACCTTCACCCACTATTGTCTCTTTTACACTCGTCTTCATATCACTTCTCATATACAGACATATACCACCGCCTTTTCTATTTCTCCTGCCTTTCCGAAACAGTGTAAAACCCTGTAGATTTACAACCCAGTCATGTGAAGAGTCTAGTCATGTTTCAGCAACACCAACTATATCTATATTTTCCTCCAGTACCAAGGCCTCTAGCTCCCCCATTTTGCTTGCTGGCACCAGGGAGAGCGCAAACCATTCAGTTGAGGCGATCTTGGCGACAAATTATTCTATCTGTCTTCCTGATTATAGAATTCCCTACAACTACTAATTGTCTTGCCTTACCTGCATTACCATCCCGCCGACTACTAGCTGAGCTGTTCTCCTGGCTGTTAGGGAGATCAGTATCCACTAGGGCTGCCGTTTCTGAGAACGACACCCTCGCATCATCACCCAACTTGGCAATTTTGCTTGGAATATCAGAAACAGGATTGGCCTTTCTTTTCTTGGGCCCCTTTCTACTGCCCCTAACTACATTAACCCAGCTACTTGCCTGATCCTGCTGACCATTGTCTTCACCCTCCAGTTCTACCACACTAACTGCTTGCTCAGTGAGCAGCATGCTCCGCTCAAGATTGTCTATCGCCCTCAGTGTTGCATTTTGCTCCTCTATATATCTAATATGAGCTTCCAGGTGAACAACATGCTCACATCTGCCACAGAGGTATTCACCCTGAAACTCCGGGTCCAGTCGTGCATACATATGGCAAACTGTTCACTGAAAAAAACCTCCAATCTTGCTATCCATTATCCCAGTGACCAAAAAACAGTGAACAATTGAAAAAGTAAAAGAAAAATGCTTACAGGGACTTTAACTCCCCTTTTTAACACTGGTTTAATAACTCCACTTATATCACAAGCCACTTAATCCAGCTAGCCCAAAAACAAAGCAAGCTCAACTGAGGCCTGCAGGCTAATTTACATTATCTGAGAGCAGTTAACCCCTCCCCCTAGTCAGCTGCTCAGCAGGAAAGAAGCTGCATAGAAAAAGAAGTTTTTAAATTGTCAGTTTTGCTATTTTCTCTTTGTAAGCACTCAATTCAGTTATCTCACACAGGAACACAGCAACACAATCCGGTTTAATAACTCCACTTATATCACAAGCCACTTAATTCAGCTAGCACAAAAACAGAGCCTGGTTTGTTCAGAATTGGCTAATTACATTTAAGCTAATGTTAAATAGTAGTCAGTACACAGCTGCCATTATTTAAAGTGATTCTGAGTAACCCCATATAAAGTTCAGCTGTTCTATTAGGATTTTCCTGACATTTTCTTTGTTGCATGTGACAGCAAAAGGCATGGTTCGTAAAGAGCTTGCAACACCGCAAAGGGATCTGATTGTTAAAAGTCATCAGTCAGGAGAAGGGTAACAAAGAATTTCCAAGGAATTAGATATACCATGGAACACAGTGAAGACAGTCATCAAGAAGTGGATTACATTTCGCACAACAGTGACATTACCGAGAACTTAACGTCCCTCAATACTTGATGAAAGGACAAGACGAATTGGTCCGGGAGGCTACCAAGAGGCCTACAGCAACATTAAAGGAGCTGCATAACTTTCTGGGCAGGTACACGTTGTGTAGTGCATGTGACAACAATCTCCCGTATTCTTTATATGTCTGGGCAGTGGGGTAAGGTGGCAAGATAGAAGCCTTTTCTAACAAAGAAAAACATTCAAGCCCGGATATGTTTTTCAAAGACCTACATCAAGTCTGCCTAAAGCATGTGGGAAAACGTGTTATGGTCTGATGAGACCAAGGTTGAACTTTTTGGCCATAATTCCAAAATGTATGTTTGGCACAAAGCCAGCACTCCACATCAGCAAAATAACACCATACCCACAGTGAAGTATGGTGGAGGCAGCATTATGCTTTGGGGCTGTTTTTCTGCAGCTGGAACTGGGGCTTTAGTCGAGGTGAAGGGAATTATAAACAGTTCAAAATATCAGTCAATATTGGCACAAAACCTGCAGGCCTCTGCTAAAAACCAGAAGATGAAGAGGAATTTCATCTTACAGCATGACAGCGACCCAAAGCATACCTCCAAATCAACAAAAGAATGGCTTCACCAGAAGAAGATCAAAGTTTTGGAATGGCCCAGCCAGAGCCCAGACCTGAATTCCATGAAAAATCTGTGAGGGGACCTGAAGAGGGCTGTACACAGGAGATGCCCTCGCAATCTGACAGATTTGGAGTGCTTTTGCAAGAAGAGTGGGCAACAATTGCCAAGTCAAGATGTACCATGCTGATAGACTTCTACCCAAAAAGACTGAATGCTGTCATAAAGTCAAAGGGTAGTTCAACAAAGTATTAGTTTGAGGGTGCGCATATTTATACAACCACATTATTTTTGTTCTTTATTTTTATGTTTCCACCCTAAATGATTTCAGTTTGTTTTTCAATTCAATTGTACAGATGATAGGTCACATTAAAGGTGGAAAAAGTATTGAAATTATTCATCTTGTACTGATTTTTTTGACATGACAAAAACCTGGCATTTTAACAGGTGTGTAGACTTTTTATATCCACTGTATGGACAGTGACGGCTGGGGCTCCTCCTGGAGGGGAATCCCCGGCCAGACTGTTGATGTTGCTTTGGCGTCACTATCCTAATATGGACCGTGACTGTCGGGATTACTCACCCCTTGACGGCCGCAGTCATGGTTTGGTGGGCGCTAGCCCGCATCTCCTCCCCAGGAGATGCCTGCGCTCACTTCCGCTCCACTCTGCTGTGTCCCGTAGTACACACATGCAAAAAATTAGTAATTAGTTCAATGATCACCCTGGACTATAAGAAGGTCCCTCTTCTCATTGCCTGAGCGTTGTTAGTATACCCATGTTAGTCTTGCGAATGGTCCCTTAGTGTTATCCTGTTCCCGTTGTTATCCGTGCCCTGCTACCTGTACCTTGTATCCTGTGCTATTTGTTCCTGTGCCTCGAACCTGTTGGAGTCCTGTTGTGCTACCGGTTCCGCCTGCTGTGTTACACCACGTCTGGTTTCTGCTGTCAAGGTCCCATCTGTGCCTAGTTGTTGCTACTGTCTGAATCACTACAGGTATCATTGTGCTTGTACTATATTGTATATTGACTTGGTACTCTGTTTGCCAGCTGCTATCCCGCTACGGCGGTACGGCCCAGTGAGTCCACATACCCACAGATCGTGACAGTATGCTCAGGCCATGGACCCTCTGGTCAACCCAACACCGCTACGACGTCACAAGCCATGCTGACGGAGATGCTTGACCTTCAGTCAGAACAGGACCAACTCCTCCAGTAGGTGAACATTATTGCGCATCGGATGTATACGCAAACTGCAATCTTCCCAGCACCTGCCCTTTTGCTCCTGCTGCTCCTCTTACTACACCTGCTGGCAGTACAGATTTGCTATTCTCTCTGCCATTGCCTCTCCGTAATGACGGAGACGCGAAGACCTGCAGGGGATTTCTGAATCAATGTCAGATTCACTTCACTCTACATGCCAGTGCATTTCCTTCTGATGGCTCAAGGGTCGTATTTCTGTTTATTGACAAGGCCTTGGTATGGGCGAACCACATCTGGGAACGACAGGGACTGGAGACTCGTTACCTACGGACTTTCCGCACTCTATTTGAGGAACCTGGGCGAGTCTCTTCAGCGGCTGCATCCCTGCTAACCCTTCACCAAAGGGACCCCTCCAGGGGCGAGTACGTCATTTAGTTCCGTACCCTGGCGGCAGAGCTGATCTTGAACAACGAAGCCTTAGTGGCTACATTCTGACAAGGTCTTTCCTCCGATATCAAAGACGAGCTTGCTTCTCGAGATCTACCCTCTACCCTAAATGACCTCATCCTGCTAGGCACCCGTATTGACATGAGGATCCAGGAACGGTCTCAAGAGATTCACCGGGTCAGGAGATTGCCCAGGCTGGCTCCTACATTCCAGCCATCCCAGCTGTCCTCATCAGCCGTTCAACCAGAAGAGCCTTCACAAATAGACCATCTCAAGTTGTCTGTGCAGGAGAGACCGCACAGGCGCACTTCGAGACTCTGTATTGCGGCCTCAAAGGCCATTTTGTGCGTCTGTGCCCCCAAAAGCCTATAAAGCCCCAGAGCCTAAGATTGGTTGGAGAGGCAACCCTAGAAGGAAAAGGACTAAATAATAAACTCTCTCCCAAATTGTTCATTCCCGTGACCACAGTGTCTGGTGAGAAAACGCATCGGGTCTCTGCCTACCTGGACTCCGGGCCAGCGCCAAACTTCCTCCTACAGGACTTAGTGGATCGGCTCCGGTTGCCGACGGTTCCCTTGGAGACACCCCTGGTTTTCGCCTCAGTGAATGGTCTTCCTCTGCCCGACCCCATCGTGTCCGAGACCAAGCCACTGAAGCACCTAGTGGGAGCAGATTACCTTTCTTATTTTGCCCAAAGCCATCAATCCGGTGTTGCTGAGCCTGCCCTGGCTTCGGCTTCATGCTCCGGCCCTGGACTGGAATTCCGGAGAGGTTCTCCAATGGGGCTCCAAATGTCTCCACCGCTGCCTGCTATAGGTTCGTCCTGTTCTGCCCCCTATGTCTCATTCGTTGACAGGACTACCTACTCATTTTGTGCAGTTTGCGGACGTCTTTGGCAAGAAGGAGGCTGAGATGCTTCCCCACACCGGGTGTACGACTGGCCGATTGAACTGGTTCCTGATGCCTCACCTCCCCTTGCCAGAGAGTCAGTCCATGTCCGCCTATATCAAAGAGAATCTGGAGAGGGATTTTGTCACGGTTTGTGGGTATGTGGCCAAACAATAGAGCACCCCAGTAATACAAAGTCCCGCACTAGGGTACCTGGATAGTCCAGACAGTGGCCGCAGCTCTGGCATGGATGGAGGGGGGTGCAGCAGGTTGCGCCAGACGTGGCGGATGACAGCAGGTGCCGCAGGTTGCAACAGATGTGGCGAATCACACTGGACGTGGAAGATGACACTGGACATGGCAGATGACACAGGACATGGCAAATTACAGCAGGTGCAGTAGACACGACTCCAACACTAGTAGGCACAGGAACAAAAACACAGCACGGGATACAGGAACAGGTAACCGGGCACGGGTAACGACTGGAACGGGAAGACACTAAGGGACCATTTGCAAGACAGACTTGGGATACACTAACAACGCTCAGGCAAGGATCAGAAGGGCAGGAACCTTCTTAGAGTCCAGAAAATCATGTGAGTAGATGATGATTGTTTTCATGTGCGCGCGCTGGCCCTTTAAGACCGGGCACGAGCGTGCGCGCGCACCCTACGGGACACAGCGGAAGTGAGCGCTGGCGTCTCCTAGGAAGGAGATGGGGACCAGCGCTCACTGATCCATGGCTGCGGGCGTCGGGAGGTGAGTAAACCCGACGGCCCGCGGCCATGGATGCTGCGGGTTTAATACGAAAATCCTCCTCTCCAGCCGGTACTGGGTTCTTCTTTGTAAAGCAAAAAGTCGGATCTCTACGACCCTGCATTGACTACCGTGGTCTCAACCAGATCACGGTCAAAAACAAATATCTGTTGCCGCTGATCTTAGAGTTATTTGATCGCATACGAGGAGCCAAGATCCTCTCAAAACTAGACTTGCGTGGGGCCTACAACCTAATCCGAAGTCGTCCAGGTGACGAGTGGAAGATGGCATTTAACACTCGAGACGAGCACTATGAATACCTGGTGATGCCCTTCGGCCTGTGTAACGCTCCCGCGATCTATCAAGAATTTGTCAATGATATCTTCCGAGACCTCTATGCCTGCGTTGTAGTTTATTTTGATGACATTTTGATTTTCTCCCAAGATCCAACGACACATCGGAGACATGTTCGTCAAGTCCTGCTGCGATTAAGGGAGAATCGCCTATATGCCAAGTTGGAGAAGTGTACTTTTGAAAAAAATTATTTTCCCTTCCTGGGCTATATCATCTCGGATCTGGGTCTCAAGATTGATCCTGAGGAAGTAAAATCCGTCATGGAGTGGCCACGTCCTCAGGGCCTGCAGGCCATACAGCGTTTTTTGGGATTTGCTAACTTCTAATGGCAGTTTATCCCAAACCTCTCTTCTCTGACGGCTTCCATCACTACCCTTACCAAAAAAGGTTTTGACCGCCAAGGTGTGGACTCCAGAGGCAGAATCTTCATTCAATAGCCTCAAGAATGCCTTCACTTCAGCATCGATCCTCCATCACCCTGACGTGTCTCGGCAGTTCTCCTTGGAGGTGGACGCTTCTTCTGATGGTGCAGGTGCACTTCTGTTCCAGAGGGACTCCAAAGGAAAGGACGTGGCTATTACTCGAGACTTTTATCCCATGCAGAGCGCAACTACTCTATTGGCGATCGGGAGCTACTGGCCATCAAATTGGCTCTGGAGGAGTGGAGACATCTGCTTGAGGGCGCAGCCCACCCCATCCTGATAGACACCGACCACAAGAACCTCTCCTATATTCAGTCGACTCAACGGCTAAACCCCCGTCAAGCCTGGTGGTCGCTGTTCTTCACCCGTTTCCAATTTTTGCTCCACTACTATTACGCTGACAAAAATGTGAGTGCCGATGCCCTGTCCAGGTCGTTTGAAACAGAGGACACTGTGCAGTAACCTCAAAGTATCATAGTCCCGTTCTGCATTGTCACGGCCAATCCTTTGCAAGTTAGAGACATCCCTCCGGGGAGGACCTTTGTTCGGGTGGCAGACAAAAGCAGAATTCTCCGCTGGGGACACGGCTCCAAACTGGCTGGGCACGCTGGCGTTCGCAAGACTCGAGACCTGATAACTCGTCATTTCTGGTGGCCCACGCTCCCCAAAGATATTGTGGACTTTGTCTCTTCCTATACTGTGTGTGCTTCCTACAAGTTTTCTCACTCCAAATCTGCCGGTCTGCTCCAACATCTGCCTTTACCCAATGCCCCTTGGCAGCATATTGCGATGGACTTTGTCACAGACCTTCCCCCCCCTCAGCAGGATGCTGGGTGGTGGTGGACCGGTTTTCGAAGATGACACATTTTATCTCGCTGACCGGCCTGCCTTCTGCTCCCCGACTGGCGAGTCTCTTCATGCAGCACATCTTCCGCTTGCATAGCTTGCCTCTTCACATCGTGTCCGATCGGGGGGTCCAATTCACCTCAAAATTCTGGGGAGCCCCCTGTAAACTCCTGGAGGTGAGATTGGACTTTTCCTCAGCCTATCGCCCCCAGTCCAATGGTGAAGGCAAGAGGATTATCCAGATCATGGAGAATTATCTCCGCCACTTCATCTCCTTGCAGCATGATGACTTGGTACAGCTTCTTCCATGGTGCGAATTCTCGTACAACAACCACACAAGTGAGTCCACCACTTCCACACCATTTTACACTGTGTACGGTCAACATCCCAGAATCCCTCTGTCTGTGTCGGCTACATCTCGGGTACCCGCAGCTGACTCTGCATTTGAGGACTTTCTGCAAATCTGGCAACAGGCCCGTTCCTCTATTTTGCTGGCAATCGATCGCATGAAACAAAAGGCGAATACAAGGAGAAGAGAGCCGCCTCAGTATCTTCCAGGTACCAAAGTTTGGCTGTCCTCAAAGAAGATGCCTTCATACAAATTTGCTCCCAGGTTCCTCGGACCTTTTGCGATCCTGCATCAAATGAACAAAGCTTCGGCTGCCTCCTACCCTCAAAATCCCCAACTCCTTTCACGTGTCCCTCCTGAAGCCTGTGGTCCACACTAAAACTCCTAGCCCTGCAGTTGCTCCCAGCGGTTCTTCCGATGTGCTCGGGGAAGGACTTTTTATTTGGTGGATTCTAAGGGGTTTGGTTTAGAGGAAAGGTCCTGGGAGCCAGAAGAGAACCTCAATGCCCCTACCCTCATTAAGAAGTTCCTCGCTCGCTCTAGACCCAAGAAGAGGGGGCGTAAGAGGGGGGATACTGTAACATCCATGGCCGCAGACCGTCGGGATTACTCACCCCTCGACAGCCGCAGCCATGGTCTGGTGAGCGCTGGCCCGCATCTCTTCCCCAGGAGACGGCAGCACTCACTTCCGCTCCACTCTGCTGTATTCCGTAGGGTGCGCGCGCACGCTCACGTCCGGCCTTAAAGGGTCAGTGTGCGCACATGCAAAACATTAGTAATTAGTCCAATGATCACCCTGGACTATAAGAAGGGCCCTGCCCCTTTGCTCATTGCCTGAGGGTTGTTAGTATTCCCATGTTAGTATTGCAAATCGTCCCTTAGTGTTATCCTGTTACCCGTGCCCTGCTACCTGTACCTTGTATTCCGTGTTATTTGTTCCTGTGCCTTGAACCTGTTGGAGTCGTGTTGTGCTACCGGTTCCGCCTGCTGTGTTACACCACGTCTGCTGTCAAGATCCCATCTGTGCCTAGCCATTACTACTGTCTGAACCACTACAGGTACCGTTGTGCTTGGACTATTTATATGTACTTGGCACTCTTGTCCAGCTGCTATCCCGCTACGGCGGTATGGCCCAGTGGGTCCACATACCCACAGATCGTGATGCACTATCTACAGTGGGCACTGTGACACTATCTACAGGGGGATTGCGGCACTATCTACATGGGCACTGTGGTGTTTTCAGGGAATTTGGACAAAAAAACCCTGACAAATGAAATCCATCAGTTTTTTAACTGACATAAATAATGAATGACAAACGGCCATTAACCTCTTCAAGCATTGCTACACAACTGTACGTCCTGCAGAGGGCTTGCTTCCCGCATCAGGACGTACAGTTGCGGAGTAGTTCCCGGGAGGTCAGCTGTCCCCGACAGCTGACACTCCAGTCTTGCCGGTCAGCGGACCATTGCCGCTGATTTCGGCAATTAACCCGATAAATGCGGCGACAGATTGCGTTCGCTACATTTAAGGGGTTTGAAGCACATCGGTAGCCCCCATGGAGTGATTCTGGGGGCTGTCGATGCTTGTCGTGGCAATCGGAGGCCAGACAATGACCTCCGGGTTGCCATGTACGGAAGCCTCGGAGGAGCAGCATCCGGCCGGTCCTCCCTATCAGTGTGACTGTCACGTCACAATGACAGTTAGAATACATTACACTACGTAGGTAGTGTAATATACTCTAGCAGCGATCAAAGCTGCAAGTCTAAGTGTCCCCTAGTGGGACAAGTGAAAAAAGTAGAAAAAAAGTAATAAAAATGTTTTTAAAAAAGTGTAAAAATAAAAGTTATAAGTTATATAAACAAACACTGAATTTTTTTTCCTATAATAAGACTTTCATTATAGGAAAAAAATGAACACGTTAAAAAAAAAAGTACACATATTTGGTATCACCGCGTTCGTAACGACCCAAACTATAAAACTGTAATGTTATTTTTTCCCGCACGATGAACACCCCAAAAAAAATCAATAAATAACTAAACCGAATTGCTATTTTTTGGTCACCACCCCTCCCAAAATAGAGAATAAAAAGTGATCAAAAATTCGCATGTACCCGAAAGTAGTACCGATAAAAACTACAACCCGTCCCGCAAAAAAAAAGCCCTTACACAGCTTTTTTGACTGAAAAATAAAAAAGTTACGGCTCTCAGAATATGGTGACACAGAAAATAAATTATTTTATAAAAAAGTGATTTTATTGCGCAAACGCTGAACATATAAAAATCTATATACATATGGTATCGTAATCGTACCGACCCACAGAATAAAGTAAAATTGTAATTTTATAGTGCACAGTGAACGCCACAAAAAATAAACTAAAAAACATTGTCAGAATTGCTTGTTTTTGGTCACCCGGCTTGCAAAAAAATGTAATAAAAAGTGATCAAAAAAATCGCATGTACCCCAAAATGGTACCAATGAAAAGTAAAGATTGTCCCGCAACAAATAAGCCCTCACACCGCTCCGGTGGTGAAAAAATAAAAATGTTCTGGCTCTCAGAATATAGCGATACAAAATGTGCAGTGTTTTCTAAAAGCAGGTAATATCCGACATCATTTATCAGTGCGACACCGGCCACACATCTATGATTTATTATTTATTTACCGCATTATTACCGCATTATTATACGCTCTTATTATGCCCTGATGTTCTCCGCACAGATTACATGTGCCCCCACATTATAAACTGAAATACCAGCGAAACCCCAAACAGAAAAACTACCAAGCAAAATCTGCGCTCCAAAAGCATAATGGCGTCCCTCCCTTTTGAGCCCTGCAGCGTGCCCAAACAGCAATTTGCGCCCACATATATGGCATCGCCGTACCCAGGAGAACCAGTTTAACGTTTTATGAGGTATTTGTCTTCAGTGGCACAAACTGGGCACAACATAATATCCACTAAAATGGCATATCAGTGGAAAATTGCAATATTCACACCATCCGCTGTGCATTAACCCCTTTGCACACTATGACTTAATAGCACGTCATGGTGCGGGGGTTGATGTATGGAGTGGGCTCACATGCTGAGGGTGTCGGCTGTGTATTCCAGCTGACACTCAGGACTAACGGACAGTAACAGCGATCGTGTGGTTATAGAAGCCTGTAAAAATAACAATATACTGCAATACATTAGCATTGCAGTATATTGTACCAGCGATCCAATGATCGCTGCTTCAAGTCCCCTAAGGGGACTAATAAAATGTGTAGAAGAATTAAAGTTATTAGTAGTGAGAAAGAAAAAAGTAAAAAAAAAAAAAACTTTTCCCATTTTTCTTCTAAAGTAAAGTAAAAAAATAAAAAAAATTGTTATCACTACGTCCGTAAAAGGCCGAACTATTACAATATACCATTATTTAACTTGCACGGTGAAAACTGTAAAAAACATAAATAATTTAAACAACCAAAATCGCTGTCGTTTTCGTTTTTACCGCACGCGGCAAAGCTGTAAAAACAAAAACTCCCAAAAATCTAATCAGATTTTTTTCCTATATTACAATATTTTCCTATTTTTTTTTCAGTTTCCCAGTACTTTCAATTGTGTCAATAGAAACTACAATTCCTCCCGCAAGAAATAAGCCCTCACATCACTCTACTGACGGAAAAAGAAAAAAGTTATGGCTCTTGGAAGGCGGGGAGTGAAAAACGAAAATAAGAAAGCAAAAAAATGGATCAGTCCTGAAAGGGTTAATTCATTTCTAATGAAAAAAAAAAACGTATGACCACATGCAGGGTATTTCCGGGAGAATTTGCTTTACAAAAATTGGTTGGTTTTTTTTCTCCTTTATCCCTTGTGAAAATGAGAAAATGCAACATTTTAGTGGAAAAAAATTGTGATATTCATTTTCTCGGCCTAATTCTAATAAATTCTGCAAAAGACCCGTGGAGTCTAAATGCTCACTATACCCCTAGAAAAATTCCTTGAGGGCTGTTTCCAAAATGGGGTAACTTGGGTTTCCACTGTTTTGGTCCCTCCAGGGCGTTGCAAAACAATCCAGCAAAATCCGTGCTCCAAAATCCAAATGGCGCTCCTTCCCTTCTGAGCGCTGCCATGGTTCCAATAAGCAGTTTATTACCACATATGGGGTATTGCCGTAATCAGGAGAAAATGCTTTACAAATTTTGTGGTTCTTTTATTCCTTGTAAAAAAAAAAAAATTCTATGCTTTTTCAGAAAAAAAGTCGATTTTCATTTTACTTTTTTTTTTTAAACTCAGTTTATTGAAGGAGGCATATAAACACATTAGCACAGTAAACTACCGGACCCCCGCACAGCGGACATGTCCAGGAATAATACAAAGATTGAAACGTGTTGACACTGAGTAATTGACAAGACACATAACAGAAAAATAAAAATACATCTCTTTTATCAAAGCATCAAACAGTGACAAGCCTTCCCCAGTATTAGAGTAAACTCCCCAAAAAGATATCAAGGGACGCATCCCATCAGACAATCAAAAACGTATGTACCTTAAATAAACTAGTACAGTAATCAGATACCCCTTATAAAAAGGATGTTCAGCCACCTTCCCACGTGTCTTGCATGGGTCAATGCAACACATCAGTCCTCAAGGATTGATCACTCCAATATCCGTTGACAGTTCCGGGCCAGAATAAGACGTAAGGTCAGAATTACACCAACAATCCCATACCCAGTTAAATTTTTCAGGTCGATTCCTATGAATATAAATAATACGTTCATAAGGTATAACTGTATTCACCAATTGAATCCACATAGATCTGGTAGGGGGACGAGCATCCATCCATCTAATTGCAATTGCCTTCCTAGCCATAAACAGAGTCTCTCTAAGGCACGTACGGAGGTGTGGTGACGCCAATTCCTCCTCAAACAGCCCAAACAAACATATACCCGGTGTTAAGGATCCGCCAGGCACAGCTTCTGTATCCACGCCCATAGGTAATCAGTCTGCACCTGCTTCTATGTCTGTGAGACTGACTCCATCTTCCACCACTCAGGATGGCAGGCTTAGGAGTGGGAGAGCCTATCACAGCCTGGCCAGACGGAGCTAGCTCCCGCCCTCTGTCTATTTATACCTGCCTTTCCTGTTCCTCCTTGCTTGTGGCTCTTCTCTGTTGGTTTCCTGGCCCTGCTGCAGCTTCTTGAACTACTTGTCCCTGCTTCGTATTGACCCTGACTTACTGACTACTCTTCTGCTCTGCGTTTGATACCTCGTACACTCCTGGTTTGACTCGGCTTGTTCACTACTTTCCTGCTCTGCGTTTGGCACCTCGTACTCTCCTGGTTTGACTCGGCTCGTTTACTACTCTTGTTGCTCACGGTGTTGCCGTGGGCAACTGCCCCGTTTCCCTTTGTTCTGTGTTTCCTTGTCTGGTTGTCTGTCGTGCACTTACTGAGTGTAGGGACCGTCGCCCAGTTGTACCCCGTCGCCTAGGGCGGGTCGTTGCAAGTAGGCAGGGACTGAGTGGCGGGTAGATTAGGGCTCACTTGTCGGTTTCCCTATTCCTGTCATTACACCCGGTTCCACTAACACTGGAACGCCCAGTACGTTTGTAAGCAGAGAGGTAACTTCAATCCAAAAGTCACGAATGTCTGGACAGTCCCATATCATATGCTGGAATCCCGCAGGACTAAAGGAACATCTATGACATTGGGGGCTAGACCATCTACCCATTTTATGGAGTCGAATTGGTGTGAGATAACTCTGATGTATTATATACAGCTGTATAAGCTTATTGCTAATAGCAGGGGAAACAAATCTATGGGATTCCAAAAGTTTTAATTCGTCCATTGAGGGTATCGGCTCCTGCCATCTATCTAATGCCGGAAAATCTGCCTTATTTGCTTTGGCATGAATAAGAAAGGAGTAGATTGAAGAAATTAATCCCCCAGGTCCCTGAGATCGAATAATTCCTATAAGAGGATAGGAGGAGATATCAATTACTCTGCCACTAAATTGAACCTGTATCGAGTGCCGCAATTGCAAATATTTATAAAAAGCATGTCTCGGAACTTGATAAGTCTCCATCTGGGTAAAAGATAATAAAAGATTGTTATATGTATCCCCAATAATATTAATGCCTAGAGTGGACCAGAAAGCAACATCCTGTGAGGAACTCATCTGACCCATCGTATCATTATGCCACAGGGGAGTCTCAGCCATTATCTGGCCTTGCCACGATATAGCTTCCCAGGCCTTTCTCGCCACTTTATGGATCGGTAAGGAATGCCTGCCAGGTGGTATAAAAGGATCAAGCATAGGCCACAACTTAGTCACCCCCATATAATTTGCTAAACATTTCCCCAAACCCACTGGTTCTTCATGAGACACCCAGGCACCCAGATATTTAAATTGACCAGCCAGATAGTATACATATAGATCCGTAAGAGCCATACCCGCCAGATCTTTAGGCCTTTGCAGTTTGGCCAATTGCAACTTGGATCTGGAAGATCCCCATATAAATGCAATAATTTGAGAATCCATAGCTTTGGAGAATGTCATGGGAATATTAACAAATACATGCTGCAAAACATATAAACACTTAGGTTGAACCACCATCTTAATGAGATTTATGCGACCCGCTACCGAAAGCGGCAAAGCCGACCATACTTTAAATTTATCTTTGATGACAGTAATCAGAGGATCAACATTCAACTGTATCATATCAGAGTCTAATCTAGAGACATGAATACCCAGATATTTAAAACTAGATACAACTTGCAGACCACACACTATCGAGCCTTCCATGAATCTCCTGAGTGGGGAGAAGTACATCAGACATGACTTATCCCAGTTAATGCGTAAACCAGAATAGTCTCCAAACTGATCAATAATTGACATTGCTCTCTCCAATGACGCATCTGGATACGACATGTACAATAGCATATCGTCCGCATATAAGGCTATATGCTCTTCTCCCGAACTTAGGTTTGTGCCACGAAATACCTCATCCTGTCTCATCAAAATAGCAAGGGGCTCCACAGCAATAGCAATCAGTAATGGCGATATCGGGCATCCCTGCCTGGTGCCCCTCGCCAAAGTGAAGTATGGAGAAAGTTGCCCATTCAAAGAAATGGCCACTCTGGGGTGCTGATATAGTAGGCCAATCCATTGTATAAATACAGGCCCAAATCCAAATTTGTGAAGGATATGAAGTAAACATGGCCATTCTATAGAATCAAAGGCCTTAGCCGCATCAAAAGAGGCCAAGGCCCAGTCCTCATCCTGTCTTGATGCAATCTGGGAAACAATTTGGGTCCTACGTAAGTTATCCAATGTACTTCTCCCTTTAATAAATCCTGTCTGGTCAGGATGTATGATAGATGGCATAATATCATTTAGCCTATTGGCCAACACCTTTGTCAGTATTTTATAATCAACATTAAGTAATGCTATTGGTCTATAGGAAGTTCAATCCAAGGGATCCTTATCTGGCTTTAATATAACAACTATGATAGCGTCTGAAAACGATTCTGGTAAGGACTTTGCAAGGAGAGATGCTTGATACGTCTTAAGTAATTCAGGAACTAACTGGTCCTAGTATTTAAAATATACCTCTAAAGCAGGGGTCTCAAGCCCGCGGGCCGCATGCGGCCCCTGGGGCTGTCATCTGCGGCCCGCGGGACACAGAGCCGCAAGTATCGGCTGTGCTCCGAGACTCTGGAATTCCCTGACATCGCTGTCCACATATGAATAGCGATGTCTGGGGCTTCCCCAGAGCCGGAGTCCCGAGCAGAGCGCTGGTGTCGGCTCTGCTCCGGGACTCTGTGGAATTCCCTGACATCGCTGCCCACATATGAACAGTGATGTCTGGGGCTTCCCCAGAGCCGGAGTCCCGAGCAGAGCGCTGGTGTCGGCTCTGCTCCGGGACTCTGTGGAATTCCCTGACATCGCTGCCCATATATGGACAGTGTGTCAGGGTCTTCCCCAGAGCGGAGTCCCGGGCAGAGCGCTAGTATAGGCTCTGCTCCGGGACTCTGTGGAATTCCCTGACATCGCTGCCCATATATGGACAGTGTGTCAGGGTCTTGCCCAGAGCGGAGCAGAGCGCTGGTGTCGGCTCTGCTCCTGGACTCTGTGTAATTCCCTGACATCGCTGTCCACATATGAACAGCGATGTCTGGGGCTTCCCCAGAGCCGGAGTCCCGAGCAGAGCGCTGATGTCGGCTCTGCTCCGGGACTCTGTGGAATTCCCTGACATCGCTGTCCATATGTGGACAGTGTGTCAGGGTCTTCCCCATAGCGGAGTCCCGGGCAGAGCGCTAGTATAGGCTCTGCTCCGGGACTCTGTGGAATTCCCTGACAACGCTGCCCATATGTGGACAGTGTGTCAGGGTCTTCCCCATAGCGGAGTCCCGGGCAGAGCGCTAGTATAGGCTCTGCTCCGGGACGCTGCGGAATTCCCTGACATATCTGCCCATACATGGAGATAATATGTGCTAGCATACTGCTAGATTGGTTACCCTGTTCAAAATACTTCTGATTATTGAAAAACCTTCTACGCTTACTTTTCTCAGTGAGATAGAGCAAATACTGTCTACCAGCATGTAACCAAGCAAATCTATTATCATCCGATGGGTCAGAAATATAGGTAGCCTCTAATATTTTACAGGACGCAGCTAAGTCGTTCTCTTTTTTAACCGATTCTCTCTTAATGTAAGAAATAGAGGACTGAAGACATCCCCTAAGGCAGGGGTCTCAAGCACGCGGCCCACGGGCCGCATGCGGCCCCTGGGGCTGTCATCTGCGGCCCGCGGGACACAGAGCCGCTAGTATCGGCTCTGCTCCGAGACTCTGGAATTCCCTGACATCGCTGTCCACATATGAACAGCGATGTCTGGGGCTTCCCCAGAGCCGGAGTCCCGAGCAGAGCGCTGGTGTCGGCTCTGCTCCGGGACTCTGTGGAATTCCCTGACATCGCTGCCCATATATGGACAGTGTGTCAGGGGCTTCCCCAGAGCCGGAGTCCCGAGCAGAGCGCTGGTGTCGGCTCTGCTCCGGGACTCTGTGGAATTCCCTGACATCGCTGCCCATATATGGACAGTGTGTCAGGGTTTTCCCCAGAGCAGGAGTCCCAGTGATGTCAGGAGCACAGCTGGAGTCCCAGGAAGAGCCTACTAGCGCTCTGCCTGGGACTCCAGCTCTGGGGTTGCCCCTGACATCTCTGTCCATATATGGACAGTGATGTCAGGAGCAGAGCTGGAATCCCAGGCAGAGTGCCAGAAGCGGCTCTGCTCCGGGACTCCAGCTCTGAGCAAGCCCCTGACATCACTGGGGCAGCCTCTACAGAGGGCACTGGGGCAGCCTCTACAGAGGGCACTGGGGCAGCCTCTACAGAGGGCACTGGGGCAGCCTCTACAGAGGGCACTGGGGCAGCCTCTACAGAGGGCACTGTGGCAGCCTCTACAGAGGACACTGTGGCAGCCTCTACAGAGGGCACTGTGGCATTATCTACAAGTGGGTGTGTGGCAGTATCTGAAGAGGACACTGGCATTATCTAGGGGTGTGTTGCATTATCTACAGAGGGCACTGTGGCCTTCTCTACAGAGGGCACTGTGGCCTTCTCTACAGAGGGCACTGTGGCCTTCTCTACAGAGGGCACTGTGGCCTTCTCTACAGAGGGCTCTGTGGCCTTCTCTACAGAGGGCACTGTGGCCTTCTCTACAGAGGGCACTGTGGCCTTATCTACAGAGGGCACTGTGGCCTTATCTAGGGGTGTGTTGCATTATCCACAGAGGGCACTGCGGCAGCATCCACAGAGGGCACTGCGGCACTATCTAAAAAGGGGCTGCCCAATCTTGACGTGTGCTAACTGAGCCGCCGGACTGCATTTAGCGACACTTAAACTGGAAAGCTGGATTGTTGAAATAAGCACGTGGAGAAATATCTCAAATTTTAAACCTAGCGCTATTATTATAGTAATGTAGTGTTATAGTAGTTCAAATAACTAATTGATTAACAATAATTTTGTATTGTATCAAATTTGAAAGTAATGCGGCCCGTCAACTTCCCATTTTTTCTATATGCGGCCCACTTACCCGGCCGAGTTTGAGACCCCTGCCCTAAGGTATGCTTTTTGTGCATCCCAATAGACAGAATGGTTAAGAGCTATCGAATTTTCCCTAGCATAGAGCTGTAATTGATCCGGGATACGATCCTGATGTATAAACTGTTAACCAAAAAGGATGTATCTTTCTACTCAAGGCTCGGTTCCCCCCCCCACCGATCTACCCTCATGCATACCAAAATGGGCGAGTGATCAGAGAACGTACGGGGTAAATGTTCAGCAGATTGAAGGGCTAAAAAGGTCTGCACATTCCCACAGATGTAATCTATAATCGACAATGAGTTCCTCCCCGGGGTATAGCAGGTAAATTCCCAGAATCCGGGCCACAAATGTCTCCAGATGTCATGCCATCCAACCTCCTCTAATAATAACAATAGGGGAGAAGGCCTGAGCACTAATTGAGAGTCAGTTACTTTGTCCATCCCGAATTTATCAAGTATAGGATTAGCTAAAGTGTTAAAATCTCCCATACAAATAACTTTAGCTGAGGGATAAGCTGACGCGAAGCCAGCCGCTTCATATAAAACTGCCAGGGACTGTGTGGGTGGTATATATACACACAATAGAACATAAGGATGACACTCAATCCACGCATGAATAAAAATAAAACGACCGTCCGGATCTCTCTGCACGACCCCAGGCTCCCATCTAAGGGACCGATGAATAAGAAGGAAAACTCCTCTGGAATAGGAGGAATATGTGGCATGTGCTGACCACTGTATCCATGATCTTCTAAGAAAACGAACTGTATCAGGCATCAAATGCGTCTCCTGTAGACAAATTACCTGTGGCCCACTCGTACGGATTTGGGAAAAAACTTGAGTACGTTTGCGTGAATCTCCCAACACCCGCACATTCCACGATAGTACACTCAGGGATACCATACACTGTCAGATAAGAGACAAAAAGAAAACAAAAAAAAAACAACAATAACCACACTCAAAACTTAAGAATCTCCTCAGAAATCAGATTCTATGTCAATCTGAAGCAGATTCAACTGTATAGATTGTCACGGGGGTAGTCTGTGATAAACGGGCAACTATTCACACACTATTGCCCCGTCCAATCAGCGTCTCCCAAACTGTACAGAACAAGTAAGTACAATACGTCAAAGAAATACCCTTAATTACGCATAGTCAATGAGTATGTCACACCATCCCCCAGTATTGTAATGTAGGCTACCAGCAATAGACAATATATGGCTTCCATAGGTGTCAATGCAATACAGTGAAATATCGGCCATTACAAAAACAAGGATGCAATCAGCATATCCATCTGCTAGTACCCCCAATTCTGACACCGTCTCTCCATCAAATGTCGAGGAGATGGGGTAGACATGGTAAAAACCCCTGTCCTATTCACGTATAATTACTCTTAACATCAAACACAGGTATATATAAACCAGGCACTGCAAGAACAATACTCAGCTCCGGTAGTCCGACTGTAAATCCCGTGCCAGGATCCATAAACAATTACGCCGCAAATAATCTCGATCTTCATGGCGCTGTCACATTTAGACTATTCAGCCAATCTTCGGCCTCCGCCGGTGTGTTGAAAAAAAGAGATCTCTCCTGATAAACGACCCGAAGTCTTGCAGGGAAAACCATGGAATATGGAATTTGAAGATCTCTCAGTCGCTTCTTAATCCCCACAAACGTGGCACGGGCTTTCTGGAGCACAGCAGAGAAATCCGGAAAAAGCATAATCGAAGCCGTATTGTAGGTGTTTTGGCCTTTTTGGCACGCAGCTCTCAAGATGGCGTCTCTATCCTTACTGCTAAGTAGTTTAACCAGCATGGGCCGCGGTGCAGCACCCGGCGGGGGGGGGGGGGGCGGGAAGGGACCCGATGAGCTCTTTCAACTGCATAGGCCGTAGACAATTTAGCAGCGGGTAAAGTATCTTTGATCCACTGCTCCATAAAGGAACTGGGATCCGTTCCTTCAGTACGCTCCGGCAAACCCAATACACGTACGTTGTTCCGACGTAGTCGGTTTTCAAGATCATCAGATCTTTGTGACCATATTTCAGCCGCCTTCTCCAGGGCCCCGATCTGTCTGGCAACAGGGGCATTAACATCCTCAATCTGAGAGATGCGAGTTTCCGTATCTCGCACCCTATCTCGGAGTTTGTGAATATCTTGACGCATCAAGCCAATATCAATCTTTACTTCCTCAATCCTAGTCGTTAGTGATGTAGTCGATTACCTTATAGCCGTCAGTAGTTGTGCTGTAACCTCCTTCAGTGTAGGCTCCTCCCCATCCCCCTCAACTCCACTCTGCTCATGTCGCACCTCAGGGACTTCAGCGCCATGTTGGCCTCCCGGTCGTGCAAACTCCCGGAGCTTGTCTGCAGCGGTCGAATGGCGAGTTTTGCTCATGTTAGGGGCTCCTCGGTTCCTCCGTCTGGTAAACCTGGTCCAGGAAATCTTTACGGCAATATAACAGCAGGATTATAGGTGAAGACTCTGACTCAGGGACGGAGCTCCTACAGCATGTGACTACTCGTGGCGGAAGCTAGCCACGCCCCCCTCGATTTTCATTTTCACTGCCTAATTCCACTAAATTCTGCAAAAAACCTGTGTGGTCAAAATGCTAACTATACCCCTAGATAAATTCCTTGAGAGGTGTAGTTTCCAAAATGGGGTCACTTTTGGGGGGTTTCCCCTGTTTTGGTCCCTCCAGGGCGTTGCAAACGCAACATGGCACCGAAAACCAATCCTGCAAAATCCGTGCTCCAAAATCCAAATGGCACTCCTTCCCTTCTGAGCCCTGCTGTGGGTCCAATCAGCAGTTTATTACCACATATGGGATATTGCCGTAATCGGCAGACATTGCTTTATAAATGTTGGGGTGCATTTTCTTCATTATTCCGCTTAAATATTAAAAAATGCTATATTTTTTCAGAAAAAAAGTGGATTTTCATTTTTACAGACTAATTCTAATAAATTTAGTGAAAAACCTGTGTGGTCAAAATGCTAACTATACACCTAGATAAATTCCTTGAGGGGTGTAGTTTCCAAAATGGGGTAACTTTTGGGGTGTTTCCACTGTTTTGGCACCACAAGACCTCTTCAAACCTGACAAGGTGCCTAAAATATATTCTAAAAAAAAGGAGGCCCAAATTCCACTGGGTGCTCCTTTGCTTCTGAGGCCTGTGTTTCAGTCCATTACCACACTAGGGCCATATGTGGAATATTTCTAAAAACTGCAGAATCTGGGCAATAAATATTGAGTTGCATTTCTCTGGTAAAACCTTCTGTGTTACAAATTTTTTTTTATTAGAAATGAATTTCAGCAAAAAAAATACAATTTGTACATTTCACCTCTACATTGCTTTAATTCCTGTGAAACGCCTAAAGGGTTAAAACACTTTGTGAATGCTGATTCGAATACCTTGAGGGCTGCAGTTTTCAAAATGGGGTGACTTCTGGGGATTTTCTAATACATAAGGCCTTCAAAGCCACTTCAGAACTGAACTGGTCCCTGAAAAAATGGCCTTTTGAAATTTTCTTTAAAATATGAGAAATTGCTACTAAAGTTCTAAGAATTGTAACGTCCTAGAAAAATAAAAGGACGTTCAAAAAACGATACAAACATAAAGTAAACATATGGGAAATGTTAACTAGTAACTATTTTGTGTGGTATTACTATCTGTTTTACAAGCAGATACACCACCGTTCAAAAGTTTAGGGTCACTTAGAAATTTCCTTATTTTTGCAAGAAAAGCAAAGTTTTTTTCAATGAAGATAACATTAAATTAATCAGAAATACACTCTATACATTGTTAATGTGCTAAATGACTATTCTAGCTGCAAACATCTGGTTTTTAATGCAATATCTACATAGGTGTATAGAGGCCCATTTATAGCAACCATCACTCCAGTGTTCTAATGGTACATTGTGTTTGCTAACTGTGTTAGAAGGCTAATGGATGATTAGAAAACACTTGAAAACCCTTGTGCAATTATGTTAGCACCGCTGTAAACAGTTTTGCTGTTTAGAGGAACTATAAAACGGACCTTCCTTTGAGCTGGTTGAGAATCTGGAGCATTACATTTGTGGGTTCGATTAAACTCTCAAAATGGCTAGAAAAAGAGAGCTTTCGTGTGAAACTCGACAGCCTATTCTTGTTCTTAGAAATTAAGGCTATTCCATGCGAGAAATTGCCAAGAAAATGAAGATTTCCTACAACGGTGTGTACTACTCACTTCAGAGGACAGCACAAACAGGCTCTAACCAGAGTAGAAAGAGAAGTGGGAGGCCCCGCTGCACAACTGAGCAACAAGACAAGTACATTAGAGTCTCTAGTTTGAGAAATAGACGCCTCACAGGTCCTCAACTGGCAGCTTCATTAAATAGTACCAAAACGCCACTGTCAACGTCTACAGTGAAGAGGCGACTGCCTTCAGGGCAGAGTGGCAAAGAAAAAGCCATATCTGAGACTGGCTAATAAAAGGAAAAGATTAATATGGGCAAAAGCACACAGACATTGGACAGAGGAAGATTGGAAAAAAATGTTATGGACAGACGAATCAAAGTTTGAGGTGTTTGGATCACACAGAAGAACATTTGTGAGACGCAGAACAACTGAAAAGATGCTGGAAGAGTGCCTGACGCCATCTGTCAAGCATGGTGGAGGTAATGTGATGGTCTGGGGTTGCTTTGGTGCTGGTAAAGTGGGAGATTTGTACAAGGTAAAAGGGATTTTGAATAAGGAAGGCTATCACTCCATTTTGCAACGCCATGCCATACCCTGTGGACAGCGCTTGATTGGAGCCAATTTCATCCTACAACAGGACAATGACCCAAAGCACACCTCCAAATTATGCAAGAACTATTTAGGGAAGAAGCAGGCAGCTGGTATTCTATCTGTAATGGAGTGGCCAGCGCAGTCACCAGATCTCAACCCCATAGAGCTGTTGTGGGAGCAGCTTGACCGTATGGTACGCAAGAAGTGCCCAACAAGCCAATCCAACTTGTGGGAGTGGCTTCTGGAAGCATGGGGTGAAATGTCTCCCGATTACCTCAGCAAATTAACAGCTAGAATGCCAAAGGTCTGCAATGCTGTAATTGCTGCAAATGGAGCATTCTTTGACGAAAGCAAAGTTTGAAGGAGAAAATTATTATTTGAAATAAAAATCATTATTTCTAACCTTGTCAATGTCTTGACTATATTTTCTAGTCATTTTGCAACTCATTTGATAAATATAAGTGTGAGTTTTCATGGAAAACACAAAATTGTCTGGGTGACCCCAAACATTTGAACGGTAGTGTACGTTTAAATTTAGAAAAATGCTAATTTTTGCAAATTTTTTCTAAATTGTGATGTTTTTCAGAAATAAATACCAAAATTAATCGACAAAATTTTTTCACTAACATAAAGTACAACATGTCACGAGAAAACAATCTCAGAATCGCTTGGATAGGTAAAAGCATTCCACCATTATTACCACATAAAGTAACACATGTCAGATTTGAAAAAAATCAGCTGTGTCCTGAAGGCCAAAACAGGCTGGGTCCTGAAGGGGTTAAAAACAGACAGACGGACTGGAAATGAATGAAAATTGTGAGACACACTGATGTGAAATGGCCATGAATAACTGACAGTTGATCAGTTTTTAATGCCCCTTTTGTTGTTTTTATATACTGTCATGTGAATGTAGCCTAATATTGCTCAGATGAGAAGTGAATGCAATTGTATCCAAGTCTAGACAATGCTCTGTGACATAAACACATCGGTAGTAGCTGCTGAAATCTTTCCGGTTGTTTGCTACATTGTATTAATCTGGAGTATAGGCTGTTTAAGGCTATGTTCATATGACAGTTTTCAGAACGGCCGTTTTCAGAACAATAACGTTCTATGGGTGTATTCACGGGCCGTGAACACGGGTCATTAAAAAATAGAACAGAAATCAATCCTTGTGATGGCCATTAAAAACTGATCCTGGCCCTCACAAATGGTCTCCCTGGGCATAGCGCTGCTTTAAGCGCTGAGGCCTGGGAAACCCCTAACGTCACTGTCCATATATGCCCCTTTGTGTCCATCTATCTGACAGTTATGGCATATCCTATGGACAGGGCTGGACTGGCAGTTCTGGCAAATGCCAGATGGGCCGGTGAACAGTGCGCCGCCTGCTGGCTGTCCAAACAATTAGTGTCGGTGGTCTGCTGCCTCTCTGAGGGGGCGGTGGCGCCACTGAAACCAGCTGCCGCCACCCCCTCCTGCACTAATTGTACCTGCCTTACAATGACGCTGATTGGCAGGTTGCTACCGGTGCAATAACGTCATCGCACCGCTTCCGTTGTTGAAAGGCGCTGATTGACGGGGCAAGTCATTCTGCACTGCCAATTAGTGCCGTCGTTCAGACGCAGCAGACCTGCTCTGAAGAGAGCAGACCTGCATTGACACAGGACAGCATGGGAACGGGATCAAGATGAGTATGTAAAGTTGTTTTTTTCCCCACTTAAAAGTGAGTGGCATTATCTACAGGGAGGGGAGCTATATGTGGGACACTATGTACAGGGAAGGCTATGTGTGGGGCAGAGTCTACAGGGCAGGCTTCATGTGGGACACTAAGGGGGGGGGGGCTATATGTTTGGCACTATGTACAGGGGGAGCTATATGTGGGGCACAAACTACAGGGGAGGCTATATGTGGGACACTGTCTACAGGGGAGTCTATATGTGGGGCACAGTCTACAGGGGATGCTATATGTGGGGCACAATATACAGGGGGAGCTATATGTGGGGCACATTCTATAGGGGAGGCTATATGTGGGTCATTATCTACACGCGGGACTATATGTGTGGCACCGTATACAGGGAGGCTATATGTGGGACACCATATACAGGGGGGTTATATGTGGGACACTATCTACAGGTGAGGCTATATGTGGGACACTATCTACAGGAGAGGCTATATGTGGGACACTATCTACAGGGGGACTATATGTGGGGCACTATATACTTGGGAGGCTATATATGGGACACTATATACAGGGGGACTATATGTGGGGCACTATATACCTGGGAGGCTATATATGGGACACTATATACAGGGGGACTATGTGGGGCACTATATACAGGGGGGCTATATGTGGGGCACTATATATAGGGGCTGCTATATGTGGGGCACAATCTACAGGGGAGGCTATATGTGGGGTCACTATATACAGGGGGGCTATATGTGGGGCACCATCTACAGGGGGGCTATATGTGGGGCACTATATACAGGGGGCTCTATAGGGGGCACTATCTACAGGGGGCTCTATATGGGGCACTATCTATGGGGAGCACTGTGTGTGTGGGGGGGACACAGTGTATGGTGCTATTATAATCAGGGACACAGTGTATGGGGCTATTATAATTAGAAGTGCAGTGTATGGAACTATTATATTTAGGGGTGTGTGTCACATTTACAATGTATAGAAAGTAGAAAATACGAAGCACTCACCGCTGTGGCAATAAAGGATTTATTGATTTAGATCTCGGTCTATTTTGATGTGGAAGATGCCAACGACCGTTTCACGCTACAAGCGCTTTGTCAGCCTTCACATATTGCTTGTAGTGTGAAACGGTCGTTGGCATCTTCCACATCAAAATAGACCGAGATCTAAATCAATAAATCCTTTATTGCCACAGCGGTGAGTGCCTCGTATTTTCTACTTTCTATATTCAAGTTATACATGTGCTGTTTTCTACAGATGAGCACCCCGCGGGCAACAAATTGACAGCTGTATTTCCACGTGTTCAAGCTACTTAGTTTTCATACGCAGTGTTAAAGGGGGTGGGGTAATAGCGGGATTCACTGGTTAGTGACACCCACTATTACTACCGCCTTTATAATCAGGGTCACTAGGGTTATGCCTAGTTCCCCTACCTTTTCCTTATACAAACGTCGATCTAATTGCTTTAGCGGCTACTCAAGGGAATAAGACCGTATAGTAAATAAAGGTAATATTTATTAACATACAGTAATCACTCTCATATATATAATACAGTAACTAATCACAGTACAGTATAAACACGGTATCACAATCCTATTATACCGCCACCCACTTACCTAAACATACATATGAATACAGTTACGTTACAACACAATACACATAAGTTACTTGTAATTCTCACACGCTCACTATCTCTGTCCCACTCCCTCCTAATATAACTTTCCCTATACACTAAGGGTTAATACGGGATAAGGAGGAACAAGGGGACAGCAAGGGTTAACTCAGGGACTCTGGAACAGCAAGGGTTAACTCAGGGACTCTGGGACAGCAAGGGTTAACTCTGGGACAGCAAGGCTTAACTCAGGGACTCTGGGACAGCAAGGGTTAACTCAGGGACTCTGGGACAGCAAGGGTTAACTCAGGGACTCTGGGACAGCAAGGGTTAACTCAGGGACTCTGGGACAGCAAGGGTTAACTCAGGGACTCTGGGACAGTAGGGACAGTACTCAGGGGGAGCAAGGATTACAGCAGGAGACAGGGAGAGACAGGGTTAAGTGTAGCTATTGCTACACTTGATACTTAGCGTAACTCGGTGGCAGAAGCAGGAGCCATAGCAGGAGACAGCAGCAGGTCGTTGGAGGAGAGAGACAGGACAGGGGAGATGAGCCAGTTCCTGGTGGTGTGGGAGGCAGGCAGGCAGGTCCCAGCTGGTGGTGAGGTCATCTTCAGCTAGCTCCAGCTAGCTTCGGCTCCTGAGCGTACCGACGCAGGGCTATTTAACCCTGTCGGTACGCTCGAAGCGGGGGATGTGGCGCTTGCCCCTGGCTAGCATGGGTCGGCATGGTGATAATGTATCACCAGCCGACTCATAAGCGCCCGCACGAGACAGTCCGTGCGCGCGGGAGACTTGAAATGGAGACAGGGGATAACGATCTCTTGTCTCCATGGTTTCCTAACAAAGCAGGGCAATGCTAATTGTCCTGCTCTGCTTCCAACCGCATTCATGACCAGGGCTGTTGTTACAGCCCTGGCTCATGATACATTATATGTTTTATACATACACATATATATATATATATATATATATATATGTGTGTATATATATATATATACACTGTATACATACACACTATATTTATACATATATATATATACATACATACATACATACATACATACATACATATATGGACACTTCCCTTTACAATCCCCCTGTTGTCGGGGACTCGACAATGCAATTTGGGGAAATGTTTGTGGGGTTCTATTTACCCCCTCAACCTCCCCGGTTACTGGTAATGGTCTGAGATGGAAGGAAGTATACTATTGGACCTAGATACTCAACATCAGCTATCTCCTCAAGGACACCTTCCCGCCAGTCCTCTGACTCTGGAGTCTAGTGTCCAAAGAAACGAAACCTCAAAGTTCACAGAATGAAGATGAAATTAAATCTCCTAGTCCATAGAACGAAGTTGAGATAAAACTCACAGTCCATAGAACGAAGCCTCGAAGCTCATATGACGAAGTTGAAATGAAACCTTCATAGTCCATAGAACGAAGAAACCTTCATAGTCCATAGAACGGGGTTGAAATAAACTCACAGTCCATAGAACGAAGCCTCAAAGCTCATATGAAAACCTCAAAGTCCATGAACCGCAGATTTCTTGTTCTTTCTTGCTTGGAGTTTCTTCCTCTTGAGTGGCGTCAGCAGGTCTTTTCAGTGGCCGATCCAATTTTAGCATGCCGACCCGTGTAAGGCTACTTGTGCCCTCATATGGTCAGCCTTGGAATGGCTTAGCCCGCCTTTCAACAACCTTTTGTACGTGATCCATTACTTTTCCAACTTTTCCCAGCATCTTGATTGAAGACGAAACAATCTTTGTGGGCCGATATCCAGGTGTTTATCATTGCAGGTTATCATCCCCGAGGAGGAGGTGAGGTCTTGCTACCCAGGAATCTACTGTGGGGTGGAGCATCGCCTTCCATTTCCCCTCTGACATTCAATCCATCATCATATTGACCATACCAGTTCTCAGGTTGATGTGACAAATACCTACAAGGGTGTGTGAATACCTTACCTGTCCCTAAGGGTTCCTACACACTACCCAATCATACAAACAAAGTGAAAAATAACCAAACATACAAAAATATTCCCCCACCAACCATAGGTATATGTACATATAGAGATTCATGCTCAAACAGCATCTCACACTACTCCTCCATAAACACGTGCATGGTACACATGCAAATGGGGTGACTACAGGCTGTAAATATATGCCCGCCTCCATGTACATACTCACTCGCTGTGGTATGGGCACGTCCTCACTGAGTATGCCTATGTTGCGGACACATATCAACACCTAGAATATCTATATGTACACCTTGAAAATTTTGTACGACCCATTGATTAAGATTTACACTTTACAAATATATATACACATACAATAATAAACAATTCTGGGTCGCAGGACTGTATCACTATGTCCTTAGACCCCGTCTACGAATGTATTCGTGGCTTTCTGCTTGACCTCGTTGTATTTGGTCAACCAGTCCTTTCATTCGTCGGTACACGCAGAACAGTCCAACGTACATAATCGCCACAAGAGTGAGAAGGATTATCACTGGGTGGATGAGCAAGTTGAAGAAGGAAGTGGCCTTGGGACTATATCCGAACAAGCTCTCCCACCAAGACACTTCCGCGTCCATCCAACTGAATAGTGGCTTGGTGTTGGGAATCTTTCAGTTTCTCCACGACATCCTCTTCCTCATTGAAGTCTAGCAGGAGATTTCTTAGTTCGATGCCAAACCCAAGAGGAATCGTCTGGAGTCTCACAGGGGTGTCTGGACGGATGTTGAGCCTTTTTTCAGGTGTCACCGGAGTTCTTCCCTTCTGATCTGCCACATCAACGCCTAATACGGGATTAAGGGTACAGTATGCTTCTGGGAGGAGTATGCCTCTTTCAGAGCAGTTAGTCGCGTGGCATTCTGCATTAGATACCAGCACCAATATCCTTGACCCATGTCTTGAGGAGGGCATTGGATTAGTCTTCATATCACAGGACCCCTCGGTATCCCAACACTGGTGTAGGTCAGGATATCCGAGGGGAGCTCTGGATGAAGCAGTGTTTTTGTGGTTCCTCACAATTCTCAGGTTTGTGGAGCTATATCCCTGTCTTACCAAACCCATTATCTTAAAATCAAGATATGGGTGTAATGCCAGGGTTACCTCCCCCTGTCCAAAGTTTCCTAACTCCAGTTAAACACAAAAGAATCAGCCATACTGTTATTTGCTGTATTTAATTGCACTCGCATTAGGCCTCAGATGAAGTTGTGTTACCTGTCTGAACCCCCCAGGTCTAGGTGCACAGAATAACATAAAACACTACATCGTGAACTTATGTTACCTGTTCGCACCGCCCCAACCTGAGTTCACAGTATAATAACAACTTTAACGTTATCCTAATAGAGAGCAATTAAAACATTGGGCGCAAATACACCACTATCCAATGGTTGATTCTCCAGTTGTTTTCCTGGAGTGGTTTTCTAATTATGCATTATAAATACAGGCAACACCCATATAGTATAAATACATATTACTGATAACCAGGGATACACCACAATAGAATATGTGAAAGAGCCACAAAATGAAAACAAACGGACAACTGGGGACAAACACAACAGACCATAAACAACCATTACAGACATAACACCTGACTGAACATGCAATTTATGGCCAACTTCCTAAACTCCTCCCTAGTTGTGGTTGGTCATTTAGGCCCTTGAGCATGTGGCGGAGCGCATAAGGCTGTAAGGAGACTCTTATGCAGCCATTTTGTCTAAACCCACGTTTTGTTCTGACGTGGCCACTTTCTATTGCCATTTCACTGGGCTTTCCATGGTTGCTTATGCCGTGGCAGTTCCTGGCAATATGTCCCATCTGACCACATTTAAAGCATTTAACAGGACCACATTTCTTAGTACTCAAAGACTCGCAGTACTTCGCAATGTGGCCTGATCCGGCACATGCAAAACATTTAACAGTGCATGCTCTGCTGTACTTAGGGCAGTTAGCAGTGCATGATCTCCTAAAGTTCTGCATGGCTAGGGACGCACTTCTAAATATCGTACGCTTACATCTGCGTAACACTTTCGTAACAATGTTACCTTCAGGATTCCGGATGGGATCACGATTTGTAACATCTGATCCATCACTCTTACTACTCCCCCCTTTTTGTCCTGTAGAGGGCAAACTTACAGCAGAATCAGGCCTTGGAAAAGACAAGGCCGGTAAAATTTTTGAGAAATCTTTTATGATGTTTTGCATACTGGCAACCAATTGTGACCTAGTAGCAAGCTCATCATTCAACTTGGCAATGATGGCATCCGTAGATGCTGCCTTAACCTTAAATGCATTGATCACAGCATAAGACTCAGTCAGCTGTGCATCAATATCATCACCACGATTTCTCAAATCTATCACCTGCGATTCCAGCATGCAAATTTGCTGATCTCTACATTGGGCATTCTCTGCCAGTTGTGTCTGCAAATCACAAACCTGCTTCACATTGTTGGCACAACACTGGCAGTGAAGATTTGGGGAATCACCCTTCATTTCTGAGTGATCAGGCTTACACGTCTCCTCATACACACAGATTCATTTAGCGAGCATGTGGAGACGTTTGGAGGTTTTGTTAAGAACACTCCTCTTGCTAATACACAACTTATCATGTGTATAAGCCTCGTCCAGCAGAGTGGACCACAGCATTCCTGCTGACTTGTATGTCGTGGGTGTTACTGGATTAAATTGACTGTTTTTGGCAAGGTGTTTAAGTGTGGAGAAGTCCATACTCACTGTTCCAGAAGTCATCTCCGTCTGCGTTGTCCTCCTTGTCACCCGCTGTTTTGAAAAAGGTCCTTTTCTTACGGAACGCCTTTTCCCGATCAGCTGGACTTCACCGGAAGAACACCGACGTTGATGCTTCTGCAAACTCTTTTGTATAAGTTGCTCGCTCGCCCGACGATTCGTCGCCGTAGAGCAGCATGCCGCAAAGCAAAATAAAAGACGTTAATACCTCAGAAAATAAAACAAAAAACAATAGGTTCGCTGATCAATTGTATCCTGTATCAAGCCTTAAATAAAATTGTGTTACTCGTCGGAACTTCAAAAAGGTCTAGGCGCACAGTATAACTCAACACTACACCGTGTATGTACGTTACCTGTCCACGCCTCCCCGCCTATCTTCAGTTCACGTTTTAACACAATTTTATTGTACAAAAATACAGAAATAAATTGACAACAGTTCGGGCTGGCTCGCCAATGTTAAAGGGGGTGGGGTATTAGCGGGATTCACTGGTTAGTGACACCCACTATTACTACCGTCTTTATAATCAGGGTCACTAGGGTTATGCCTAGTTCTCCTACCTTTTCCTTATACTAACGTCGATCTAATTGCTTTAGCGGCTACTCAAGGGAATAAGACCGTATAGTAAATAAAGGTAATATTTATTAACATACAGTAATCACTCTCATATATATAATACAGTAACTAATCACAGTACAGTATAAACACGGTATCACAATCCTAATTATACCGCCACCCACTTACCTAAACATACATATAAATACAGTTACAGTACAACACAATACACATAAGTTACTTGTAATTCTCACACGCTCACTATCTCTGTCCCACTCCCTCCTAATATAACTTTCCCTATACACTAAGGGTTAATACGGGATAAGGAGGAACAAGGGGACAGCAAGGGTTAACTCAGGGACTCTGGAACAGCAAGGGTTAACTCAGGGACTCTGGGACAGCAAGGGTTAACTCTGGGACAGCAAGGCTTAACTCAGGGACTCTGGGACAGCAAGGGTTAACTCTGGGACAGCAAGGGTTAACTCTGGGACAGCAAGGGTTAAATCAGGGACTCTGGGACAGCAAGGGTTAACTCAGGGACTCTGGGACAGCAAGGGTTAACTCAGGGACTCTGGGACAGTAGGAACAGTACTCAGGGGGAGCAAGGATTACAGCAGGAGACAGGGAGAGACAGGGTTAAGTGTAGCTATTGCTACACTTGATACTTAGCGTAACTCGTTGGTGGCAGAAGTAGGAGCCATAGCAGGAGACAGCAGCAGGTCGTTGGAGGAGAGAGACAGGACAGGGGAGATGAGCCAGTTCCTGTTGGTGTGGGAGGCAGGCAGGCAGGTCCCAGCTGGTGGTGAGGTCATCTTCAGCTAGCTTCGGCTCCTGAGCGTACCGACGCAGGGCTATTTAACCCTGTCGGCACGCTCGCAGCGGGGGATGTGGCGCTTGCCCTGGCTAGCATGGGTCGGCATGGTGATAATGTATCACCAGCCGACTCATGAGCGCCCGCACGAGACAGTCCGTGCGCGCGGGAGACTTGAAATGGAGACAGGGGATAACTATCCCTTGTCTCCATGGTTTCCTAACAAAGCAGGGCAATGCTAATTGTCCTGCTCTGCTTCCAACCGCATTCATGACCAGGGCTGTTGTTGTTACAGCCCTGGCTCATGATACATTATATGTTTTATACATACACATATATATTATATATATATGTGTGTATATATATATATATACATATACACTGTATACATACACACTATATATATATATATATACATATATATATATATATATATATATACATATATGGACACTTCCCTTTACACGCAGAGACTGTGTTGTTTTTCCTGCATTGGGGCAGTGCCAGCCTTCATTTTCTCAATCCCATCACATTTACAGATTGTGTCACTATGAGAATTTCATCTTCGTTTATAGGTGCAGAAATATAGTGAGAAGCTGCAGACATCTGAGCAGCAAACTGCAGAAATGGGCCCGGGAGAAGTCATCATAGAGGTCTGGACCGGATGGAGAAGAAAAGAGAAAAAGAACAACTAGAATCTGAGACGTCACCGGTGAGTCACTTAATGTAAATGTTTATTCTGCCTTTAATCAGTACTGTAGTCACTGTATGATCTGCAGCGAGATGATGGGTGGTATGATCATTTTTTTGTGAAACAGCATCTCCCAGCATATCCTTACCATTGTTCCGTCCATGCTGGTAGCTGTAGTTGTACTCCGTACAAACCTATAGGACAGGGGTTGCACTAAATTGAGCTGTATTTGTGCTGGTGCTGTATTTATTTACTGAGCTTGGTTCTGGAGCTGTATATATGTACTGAGCTTGGTTCTGGAGCTGTATATATGTACTGAGCTTGGTTCTGGTGCTGTATTTATGTACTGAGCTTTGTTCTGGTGCTGTATTTATGTACTGAGCTTGGTTCTGGTGTTGTGTATATATGTGCTGAGCTTTGTTCTGGAGCTGTATTTATGTACTGAGCTTGGTTCTGGAGCTGTATTGATGTACTGAGCTTTGTTCTGGTACTGTATTTATGTAATGAGCTTGGTTCTGGAGCTGTATATATGTACTGAGCTTTGTTCTGGTGTATATATATGTACTGAGTTTGGTTCTGGTGTTGCATATATGTACTGAGCTTGGTTCTGGTGTTGCATATACGTACTGAGCTTGGTTCTGGTGTTATATTTATGTACTGAGCTTCGTTTTGGTGCTGTATATGTGTTTGAGCTTGGTTCTGATGCTGTATTGGTAAAGAAAATATATATAATAACAAAATTACAGGGCAGATGGAATTGTTTTCAATTCATTGTATATTTAACCTATGGGAAACTGTCTGGTAGTTTTAACCCCTTGAACCGCCACCATGCGGTAATACATGACCTGACAATATTTCCAAACATTCCCCTGTATGTTGTTTTCAGATGTAGAAAAATCTCTAAAATCAACTTTTAAACCGGCTAACGCTATATGCTAATTATTCATTAAAGGGTCATGGGGCGGTGCCGCTATCCTGAAAAGTCACATAGTCCTGCCTCCAAATCCATGGTTGATTGACATCCCTCTAGCTGTTATACATCACTACCAGTCTCCTCCAACTTTCTCGGATGCGCCATTGCCTTGTACTAATTTGGCACACACTGTGCCGCGAGGTGTACTCTGTCCGGCTGCACCACGCTGCCAGTACAAGGCAACGGCGCATCCGCAAGAGTTGGAGGAGGCTGCTAGTGATGTAGAACAGCCAGTGGGATATCTGCCTCAGGCAGCAGAAAAGCTAGAATCGGCCCTGCGGACAGTGGTGAACACAAGCACCAACATTACAATAACTGCTGCGGACGTCCAGGGGCGGGGCATCACGTATGGCCGCTATTACATGCGGCTCCTAACGGCCTCCACAATCTGCCTGGTATCGGAGGCATCCGGAGACCATTGGCGGGACATACCTGGGTCGGTGGTGAGTGGGGGTGACTAAGGAGCCCCTCTGTTCATAGCCCTGGAGACGCAGGCGGTGTCACGCCGAGGATGAAGCAGCGGCAGCATCTGCTGCCACCATCTTGAGCAGCTGCGGGACGGCAGCGATTGTCCTCAACATCCCAGGGTGAGTGGATCTCCCCTGGATAATTAGCCCCAGAGTCCTGGGTGAGCCCCATCAACCCCTGGCAGTTGATCCCGGCCATAGATTGCTGGCGAAGGTGTGGGAACAGCCGACATCCAGCTAGGCCGCGGGACGGCCTCTTCCCCCCCCCATACGCTTGGGTGAGTGGACCCCCACGGGGAATCGTCCCTATAGACCCCGGAGGACCCCATCTATCCCCCTGGGCCCTGCAGTTTGGAGAGGCGTACAAGTCCTGTGAGGGACCACACCTCCCCCGAACACCTGGAAATATTGGGTACACCCCAGAGAACTCCTGGCCCCCTCTGTGTGGCTCCCTTGAGACCCCGTTGCTCTCCCTGACCGCACGCCGACCACACTGCGTGGTAGACGGCCTGCGTAGTGCCCCCCACTGGTGAACGGACGAGGGTGACTAGCCCTGCCTCATATTGGTCCGGGAGCTGGCCACTGGCACTGAAGCTATATTTGAATCCTAATGTCTTCTGTCTGGATCATACAGCTACTGGTGTTTTAACGATTGTCTGAATGCTTTCGGGCGAATTCCCCATCTGATCCTCTGCTATTCTGCTCTAATACGCTCTATTGACGCCTTACCCCTGACTTCGAGAATTGTGTCATGGACAGATATCTCACAAAATCGTCAAAAGGAAAATCGACCCGCTCTCAGAATGCCCCAGTACTGGACTCCCCGCGCTCCTCCACCATGCATAAAACAAAGGGAAACGCTAAAGGGGAAAAATCATCTAAACGCGCACCCGCTAAAGTGTGCTCCCCACAACCGCAATTCTCTCCGGAGCTACTTACAGAAGATTATATGATGCCCCCTCAGCTGTCCCCACAAAACAGGAGGTCTCGAAGTTGTTGACGCCCCTCTTTGATAAACGGGTGGATGTCCTACACACATCTATCAACTCGGCGTTAGCCCAGATCACCTCCAACTCCCAGAAGATTGCTGACTTGGAGACCAGATTCACCTCCTCTGAACACACCATATAAAATCTGGAGGATACCCTGCGATCGAGCCAAGCCACGACTCAGGCACTGAGGGACAAACTGGAGGATCTGGAAAACAGACGCAGCAACCTAAGATTTGTGGGTATCCCTGAAAGGCTGACGGCTGATTGCTTGACGGACTATCTCACCAAATCCTTCCCACAAGTGCTTAACCCAGATCTTAGGTTGACCCCCTCATGATTGAGAGAGCACATAGGCTGGGCCCTCCTAGGTCCAATAGAGAAGTGGGTGACACTATACCACGTGTTGTCATAGCCAAGTACCTCCATTGGGCAATTAAGGAAAAAAGTCTGATAGCCTATAGCAATCAGAGGGACTTATTGATCAACGGCTCCAAAATCCTGATTTTCAAGGACTACTCTGCAGCTGTCTCACAAAAAAGAAAAGCCTTCTGTAAAGGATCTGCCAGACACAGCTTCTGTGTCGACGCCCGTGGGTAATCAGTCTGCACCTGCTCCTAAGTCTGAGAGAGTGACTCCATCTTCTACCAGTCAGGCTGGGAGGCTTAGGAGTGGGAGAGCCTATCACAGCCTGGCCAGACGGGGCTAGCTCCCGCCCTCTGTCTATTTATACCTTCACTTCCTGCTCCTCCAGTGCCTGTGATTCTGCCTGTTTCCTGGCTCTGCTGCTGCTGCTTGAACTATTGGTACTCTGCTTCATTTTGACCCTGGCTTACTGACTACTCTCCTGCTCTGCGTTTGGTACCTCGTACACTCCTGGTTTGACTCATCTCGTTCACTACTCTCGTTGCTCACGGTGCTGCCATGGGCAACTGCCCCATTTCCTAGCTTCTGTGTACCCTTGTCTGTTTGTCTGTCGTGCACTTATTGAGGGACCATCGCCCAGTTGTACGCCGTCGCCTAGGACGGGCCGTTGCAAGTAGGCAAGGACTGAGTGGCGGGTAGATTAGGGCTCACCTGTCTGTCTCCCAACCCCGGCATTACACCTTTGCTCCTGTTTGCCGCATGCTTCATAAGAGGAACGCTCGCTTTCAACTTTTATTTCCAGGAAGGCTGAGAGTTCAAGATGACGAACGCGTCCGCATTTTTGAAGATCCGGTTCTGGCTCGGAGACAGTTTCACCTGGAAGACTGCGACGCCGAGTGATATGCACCTGTGTTACCAGGGAATATGTCTAACTTTCATTGGACATGTGCACATTTCGCCCACTGTTGCGAATTGATGCAGACAATGTTCAGTTTGCTTTATACCAGTAACCTCGCTGTTCTTAGCATGGATTGCGGTTACTGTTGTTCATCTAATTGTTCACCTGTTTTGCCTTTATTGCTGTTATTGCCTGTCTTTGATGTATTCTCTCCTCTTTCAGACCCCTGGGTGCGCGACTCCTGAACTTGCTGACACCTCTCTATGTAGGCTACAAATGCGGCTCGCTGGGACTGTGTGGATTGGCGACTCTTTTACGACTATTGATCCAGAACTTCCTACTAGATACAGGATGAGTACCTCACATACATTGACACCTGACACTTATCACACGTCACCACATTAAAATTCCTCTCATGGAACGCTGCAGGCCTAAACACGCCTCTGAAGAGACAGAAAGTGCTCAACCACCTCAAGAGACTCTCCCCAGATATCATATTTCTGCAGGAGACTCACTGGAGACTGGGCACCCAAGGGAAATTGACGGCCCCCTGGTTGGGCGAATGTCATTCCACCTTGCACTCTTCAAGGGGGGTGGCGATTCTTTTTAGAAAAACCCTACAATTCAAGCTAGAACAATCCATTAGTGACCCCCAAGGCAGATACATTATCTTGCACATCACGGTGAAAGGCACTCCCTATTTATTGGTTAACGTATACGCCCCTAATCAGGACCAACACGTATTTTACACAGAGGTTTTTCAGGTAATTCTGGGTCTCCTGCGCTGTGACTTAATTATTGGCGGGTACTTTAATCTAGTCCAAAATGTCTCTATGGATCGCTCCTCACCAAACCCTCAATCCCAAATGGCTGCGTCTTCCCTAGAGTTTTTCGTTGACTCTCTTAATTTGTGTGACCCCTGGAGAGTAGTTGACACTGGAGCTAGGGAATATACATGTCACTCGAGTTCACATGGCACATTTTCAAGAATAGACTATTTCCTAATCTCCACCTCATTGTTTGATTCCCATAATAATTCCCGAATCTATCCGATTACTATTTCAGACCATGACTATGGCCTTGTCTTCCCCAACTGAGAGATATAAATTTTGAAGATTTTCTGCCTACCTGACAGATTCCTCTGAGTTCCAACAATACCTTCAAATGCATTGGGGTAATTACTTGGATGACAACATATCTCAGTCAGATGATATCCCTCTATTGTGGGCTGCATCGAAGGCTGTGATGCAGGGACATGTCATCAGTTATCTGTCTTGGAGGTGGAAATTACAAAGAGATCGTTTCACTGCCTTACATATCTCTCTATTATCGACTCAAAGGACCCATGCTAATGATTCTACCCCGGAAAGTCATCTAGCGTATCAGACAGCTAAGCACCTCTTGGACACCTTTATCCATGATGAATCTCACTGGCAGGTGAGAAATACAGACAATAAGTTTTATAGGTGGGGTAATAAGACAGGCAAACTCCTTGCCTCACTTACTAAACAGAGACACCCCTTTAAACCTATCCTCTCCTTGCTTAAAGAGGCTCTGTATCCACATTATAAGTGGCCTATATTGTACATGATGTGATCGGCGCTGTAATGTAGATTAGAGCAGTGTTTTTTATTTAGAAAAACGATCATTTTGGACTGAGTTATGACCTATATTAGCTTTATGCTAATGAGTTTCTCAATGGACAACTGGGCGTGTTTTATTATATGACCAAGTGGGCGTTGTACAGTGGAGTGTATGATGCTGACCAATCAGCGTCATACACCTCTCCATTCATTTACACTGCAGATCGCGATATAGCTATATCGCTATGTGCAGTCGCATAAACATACTATAATGCTACTCATGTGTCATGACAATGAATATACATTACCTCCAGCCAGGATGTCATGTGTATTCATTCTCCCGACCACTTCTGTAGCGTCTCTGTGAGTTACAGCATAGCAGGCGTAGTCTCGCGAGATTACGCTGTAAACTGTCATTCACAGCGAGATCTCACTGTGCTGTGCTGTTGTCACGGAGCGGGTTAGTGGACCCACTAGGCCGTACCGCCGCAGCGGGAAGGCAGCTGGCCAAACAACAGGACACCCCAGAAATACAATGTCCCGCACAAGGGTACCTGAATAGTCCAGATGGTGGCCGCAGCTCTGGCACAGATGAGATGGGTGCAGCAGATGGCGCCAAACGTGGCGGATGATACAGGAGCCGCAAGTTGCGCCAGACATGGCGGACTCCCCCAGGCGTGGCAGAAGACACAGGACGTGGTGGATTCCTCCAGACGTGGCAGATGACACAGGACGTGGCGGATTCCTCCGGACGTGGCAGATGACACAGGACGTGGCGGATTCCTCCGGACGTGGCAGATGACACAGGATGTGGCAAGACTCGATACTAAGGCACAGCACGGGAAACAGGAACGGGTAACAAGGCACGGGTAACAATTGGAACGGGAAACACTAAGGGACCATTTGCAAGACAGACTGGGAAAACTAACAACGCTCAGGCAAGGATTGCCAGGGGCCAGGGGCCTTCTTATAGACCAGGAAATCGTGGCAGTTGATGATGATGACGATTTCCTATTTGCGCGCGCTGGCCCTTTAAGGCCGGGCGCGATCGTGCGCGCGCACCCTACGGGACACAGCCGAACGGAGCGGAAGTGAGCGCTGGCGTCTCCTAGGAGGGAGAAGGGGACCAGCGCTCACGGATCCATGGCTGCGGGCGTCGGGAGGTGAGTGAACCCGACGGCCCGCGGCCATGGACGCTACAGTATCCCCCCTCTTACGCCCCCTCTTCTTGGGGCCAGAGCGAGAGAGGAATTTTTTAATAAGAGCAGGAGCGCTGAGGTTCTCTTCTGGCTCCCTGGACCTCTCCTCAGGACCAAACCCTCTCCAGTCCACCAAATAGAAAGTCCTTCCTCCTACCCTTTTGCAGTCCAGGATCTCTTTTACCTCAAATACATCAGAAGGACCGCTGGGGGCAACTGTGGAACTAGAAGTCTTGCTGTAGCGGTTCAGAACCACTGGTTTCAGGAGGGACACATGGAAGGAGTTAGGGATTTTGAGGGTAGGAGGCAGCCGCAGCTTATAGGAGACAGGGTTGATCTGTTGCAGGATCTCGAAAGGACCAAGGAACCTGGCAGCAAACTTGTATGAAGGCACCCTCAAACGAATGTTCCGAGAGGACAGCCAAACTTTAGTCCCTGGAAGATACTGAGGCGGCTCTCTTCTCCTAGTATCCGCCTTTCGCTTCATGCGATCTACCGCCAGCAAAATAGAGGACCGGGTCTGTTGCCAAATTTGCAGGAAGTCCCCATATGCAGAGTCAGCAGCGGGTACCTGAGATGAAGTCGACACAGGAAGAGGGACTCTGGGATGTTGACTGTACACGATGTGAAACGGAGTGGAGGTGGTGGACTCACTTGTGTGGTTGTTGTATGAAAACTCGGCCCATGGAAGAAGCTGTACCCAGTTATCGTGCTGTGAAGAGATGAAGTGGCGGAGATAATTCTCCATGATCTGGTTGATCCTTTCAACTTGCCCATTGGACTGGGGGTGATAGGCTGAGGAAAAGTCCAAACTCACATCCAGGGGTTTACAGAGGGCCCTCCTGAACTTTGACGTAAACTGAACACCCCGATCTGACACGATGTGAAGAGGCAGGCCATGCAAGCGAAAGATGTGTAGAATGAAGAGACTCGCCAGACGAGGAGCAGAAGGTAGGCCGGTCAGCGGGATAAAATGTGCCATCTTAGAGAACCGGTCCACCACCACCCAGATGGTGTTGCATCCTGCTGAGGGAGGAAGGTCTGTGACGAAGTCCATTGCGATGTGCTGCCAGGGGGCACTGGGTACAGGCAGAGGTTGAAGCAGGCCGGCAGGCTTGGAGTGAGTCACTTTGTTAGAGGCACACACCGTGCAAGCAGAGACAAAGTCCAGAACATCTTTAGGTAGCGTGGGCCACCAGAAGTGACGAGCAATCAGGTCTCGGGTTTTACGGACACCAGCGTGCCCAGCCAGCTTAGAACTGTGTCCCCAGCAGAGAATTCTTCTCCTGTCTGCCAAACGAACAAACGTCCTCCCAGGAGGGATGTCTCTAATCTGCAGAGGATAAGCGGTGACAACGCAGGACAGGTCTATGATAGTCTGAAGGGACTCCACCGTGTCTTCCGTCTCAAACGATCTGGACAGGGCATCGGCCCTCACATTCTTGTCCGTGGGACGGTAGTGGAGCAGAAATTGGAAACGGGTGAAAAACAGCGACCACCTGGCTTGACGGGGATTCAGCCGTTGTGCAGACTGAAGGTAGGTGAGGTTCTTGTGGTCGGTGAAGATCAGGATGGGGTGAGCAGAGCCCTCTAGAAGATTTCTCCACTCCTCCAGGGCCAATTTGATGGCCAGTAGCTCCCGATCTCCAATGGAGTAATTGCGCTCAGCAGAAGAAAACAGTCTTGAGTAGTAGCCACATACCACTGCCTTTCCTTTGGAGCTCCTCTGGAACAGAAGTGCACCTGCACCAACAGAGGAAGCGTCCACTTCCAGAGAGAACTGCCGAGATACGTCAGGATGATGGAGGATCGAGGCTGAAGTGAAGGCTCTCTTGAGGCTAATAAATGTGGACTCTGCCTCTGGAGTCCACACTTTGGCGTTCACACCCTTCTTGGTAAGGGACGAGATGGGGGCCGTCAGAGAAGAGAAGTTAGAAATAAACTGCCGGTAGAAATTGGCGAATCCCAGGAACCGCTGGATGGCCCTTAAGCCTTGGGGACGTGGCCACTCCAGGACAGCTTTCACTTTCTCAGGATCCATCTTGAGGCCTTGATCCGAGATGATGTAGCCCAGGAAGGGTAGAGTACTCTTCTCAAAGACGCACTTCTCCAGCTTGGCGTATAAATGATTATCCCTTAATCGTAGTAGAACCTGACGGACATGCCTCCGATGAGTCGTCTGATCTGGGGAGAAAATCTAAATATCATCGACATAAACAACAACACAGACATAGAGTAGATCTCGGAAGATATCGTTAACGAACTCCTGAAACACTGCGGGAGCGTTACACAGTCCGAAGGGCATCACCAGGTATTCGTAGTGCCCGTCCCGGGTGTTAAAAGCCGTCTTCCATTCATCACCCCGGCGAATCTGGACTAGATTGTAAGCCCCCCGCAGGTTTAGCTTAGAAACATTTTTTGGCTCCTCGTATGCGATCAAACAGCTCAGAAATGAGTGGCAACGGGTATTTGTTCTTGACTGTGATCAGGTTGAGGCCCCTGTAGTCAATGCAGGGACGAAGGGATCCGTCCTTCTTTTTACCGAAGAAGAATCCAGCCCCGGCCGGGGAGGAAGACTTTCATATGAAACCCCTCTCCAGATTCTCCTTGATATAGGCCGACATGGATAGAGACTCTGGCAAGGAGAGAGGATATACCCGTCCACGGGGGAGAGAGGCATTAGGAACCAGTTCAATGGGGCAGTCATAAATCCGATGTGGAGGCAATGTCTCAGCCTCCCTTTTGCTGAAAACATCTGCATACTGAGCAAATTGGGAAGGCAGTCCCGCCAATGACTGAGGCAGAGGAGGCTTGACAGGATGGATCTGCAACAGACAACGACCATGGCACTTGGAGCCCCATTGGAGAACCTCTCCAGAATTCCAGTCCAGGACTGGGGCATGTAGTCGAAGCCAAGGCAGGCCCAGCAGAACAGGGTTGATGGCCTTGGGCAAAACAAGGAAAGAAATAAATTCGAAATGCAGGACTCCAACCTGGAGCTTCAACGGCTTGGTCTTAGAAATGATGGGATCAGGCAGAGGCAGTCCATTAACTGAGGCAACAGCCAAAGATGTCTCCAGGGGAACTGTGGGCAGCTGAAGATGATCCACAAGCTCTTTCTGGATGAAATTTGCAGCAGAGCCAGAGTCAAGATAGGCAGAGACTTGATGCGTCTTGTCGCCAGATACTAGGGTCACAGGAATAGTCAATTTGGAACCGAATGCTCTGTTAGGTTCCGGTCCATCTAGGGTTGTCTCTCCAACCAATCCTAGGCAAGGGGGTCTCTCTGGCTTCTGGGGACACAGACGCACAATATAGCCTCCACGGCCGCAATACAGACAAAGTCCAGAGGTGCGTCAGCGTTGACTCTCCTGGGTAGACAACTTGACATAATTCCTCTGCATAGAATCCTCTGGTGGAATGACTGAGGGGGATTGCGGGACAGCAGAATCCAGCCTGGGAAATTCTCTCTCCCGGAGAACCTCTTGGGAACGTTCCCGGATCCTCATGTCAACTCGGGAGGCGAGTAAGATAAGATCGTCCAGGGTAGATGGCAGATCGCGAGCAGCCAGCTCGTCCTTGATCCCTGAAGACAGTCCCTGCCAGAATGTAGCCACCAAAGCCTCGTTGTTCCAGGTCTATTCAGCAGCCAGGATACGGAACTGGATGGCATACTCGCCCACGGAGAGGTCTCCCTAGTGTAGGGTCAGCAAGGATGCAGCAGCTGAAGAAACACTCCCAGGTTCCTCAGAGATCGAGCAGAAGGTCTGTAGGAAGCACTGCAAGGCCCGGGTCTCTGGTCCCTGATGTTCCCACAGAGGATTAGCCCATGCCAGGGCTTTGCCAGTAAGGAGAGAGATGATGAAGGCGATCCTGATGTCATCCGAACAGAAGGACCTGGCATGTAGTCTGAAATGGATCAGCCACTGATTCAAAAATCCCCTGCAGGACCTCGGATCTCCGTCATAGCGTGGAGGTAGCGGCAAGAAACACAGGGGGTTGGTACCGGTACAGACAGGAAGTGTAGCAGGCGGTACTGCAGGAATGGGTGCGGTGATGACTGTGGTTGGAGCAAGCAGCCGATGGGCTATGGCGTTCACCGACAGGAGGAGCTGGTCTTGTCGTGACTGGAGAGCCTCCATCTCGGCCAGCATGGCTTGTGTCGTCAAAGTCTCAGGTTGACCAGCGGGGTCCATGGCCTGAGCGTACTGTCATGGAGCGGGTTAGTGGACCCACTAGGCCATACCGCCGCAGCGGGGAGGCAGCTGGCCAAACAGTACACCCCAGAAATACAATGTCCCGCACAAGGGTACCTGAATAGTCCAGATGGTGGCCGCAGCTCTGGCACAGATGAGATGGGTGCAGCAGATGGCGCCAAACGTGGCAGATGACACAGGAGCCGCAAGTTGCGCCAGACGTGGCGGACTCCTCCGGGCGTGGCAAAAGACACAGGACGTGGCGCATTCCTCCGGACGTGGCAGATGACACAGGACATGGCGGATTCCTCCGGACGTGGCAGATGACACAGGACGTGGCGGATTCCTCCGGACGTGGCAGATGACACAGGATGTGGCAAGACTCGATACTAAGGCACAGCACGGGAAACAGGAACGGGTAACAAGGCACGGGTAACAATTGGAATGGGAAACACTAAGGGACTATTTGCAAGACAGACTGGGAAAACTAACAACGCTCAGGCAAGGATTAGAAGGCCAGGGGCCTTCTTATAGACCAGGAAATCATGGCAGTTGATGATGATGACGATTTCCTATTTGCACGGGACACAGCCGAACGGAGCGGAAGTGATTGCTGGCGTCTCCTAGGAGGGAGACGGGGACCAGCGCTCACGGATCCATGGCTGCGGGCGTCGGGAGGTGAGTGAACCCGACGGCGCGCGGCCATGGACGCTACAGCTGTTAATCACAGAGACGCTACAGAAGTGGTCAGGAGAATGAATACACATCACGTCCTGGCTGGAGGTAATGTATATTCATTGTCATGACACATGAGTAGCATTATAGTATGTTTATGTGACTGCACATAGCGATATAGCTATATCACGATCTGCAGTGTAAATGAATGGAGAGAAGTGTATGACGCTGATTGGTCAGCGTCATACACTCCTCTGAACAACGCCCCCGGAAGAAGCTGACTCAGTTCAGTGAAACGTACGTCGGGACTATACCGACCCTGATAGTAGGGAAAGATAATTGAGGGAGAGATTAGTTCAATGAAAATAAAAAACTAATCCTACCGCATCTAGAGGTTTGCTCCTGACATAGTGGGAACGAACGAGAGTAGTGGCGATATCACTACACGCCACTTAGCCGTCGAGTGCTGATGACGTTGCGGCACTCACGGCTGATACTCCGAACAATGCAGGCGTAATACAGCCAGCAATCGTTAAACCCCACCAGTCAGTAGTGTTGACTACCAACGGGCAGTCTGTCTGTCTAAACGCAGCGAAAGCTGTTATCTTTGCGCTGCTGCTCAACTAAAGATCGGAGCGGCAACGCTGGGAATATACATAACAAAAACGCACTCAGTGACCAGTCAGCTGTTCACTGAGACAGGCTATAACCGTTTGCGGTGTGCACACGCAGGGTATATCACAGTTATAATACAAACCCTCGGAGCACTACCTCTCTTATTTCCATTGAAGGAGAAAAGCCATAAATAGGCCTCCTAATCAGTGGAATTTGAAAATAATACGATTAAGGAATCTATAATAAAGTTGTGAAAACACTTTATATATATATAATAATAAAAATATTTTTACAACATGTGGCAATAAAAGGGGACATTGCACAGCACAATCTTTTTCCTATTACACTAGTCGGTATCAATATAAATAATTGAAGGCGACATTTGACCCACCGTGCTCTACTTTTCCCTCTTTCCCCATACCTACAATTTCTATGATTAAATAGGTGGTGTACACCAGAGCATGGAGGGACAATAAAATCAATTTATAATATTAATAAAATTGGAGGCTCTACTCTACCAATTTCTTTAGATCAATCCCTTAACCTAGATGTGCAAAATGATCGCACTTGGAGAAAAGTACCCTCAGAGGATCTTAGTTTGGCCATGATTTCAGCAGAGGTGTAGCTAGGTTCTCCTGCACCCGGGGCAAAGATTCAGATTGGCGCCCCCCCCCCCAACCTCTTTCCTCTTTCCCGACATCTCCTTCCCCCTCGCCATGTTTTCTTTAACTACCAATCAATTAGGTGTAATTTTTTTTCACAATTTTTTTAATGTAACTCGAGTATAAAAGCATTTCTACATTTTACAAGCGATGTAGTTCTATAATGTAATTAACATAAAAATTAATTAAAAGAAAATAAATTAAAGAGGCCACACACAGCCCCCTGTAGATTGTGCCACACACATCCCCCCTTGTAGATAGCGCCACACACAGCCCCCATTGTAGATAGCGCGCACACACAGCCCCCCTTGTAGATAGCGCACACACAGCCCCCCTTGTAGATAGAGCACACACAGCCCCCCTTGTAGATATCGCACACACAGCCCCCCTTGTAAATAGTGCCACAGCCCCCCCCCTTTTACTTATCGCCACACTGTGAACAGAGCAGTGAGCGGTAGCCTACCGTTACCACTCTCCGCTCTGCCTGGTGTGACTTACCGGAGAAGCCGAGGAGGTCATGCGGCGCAGGCATCGGCGGAGTTCCTTCTGACTAGGGTTGATGACAGCCAGGGCCGGCCTTAGCTTGGATGGCGCCCTGTGCGGGACTCTCTATTGCCGCCCCCTACACGAACCAAAAATTAGCCACATATATGGACACGTTGGAACATATATACTGTACATACATAAAGATAGATATTTAGACATACAGGCAAATATACATACACACATTCTGGAATATATACATACAGGTAAATATATAGACGTACAGACACATATACGCACACACACCGGCAGATAAATACACAGTCAGGAACATATACAAATGCATAAAAGGCACAAATATACAAGCACAAATACACATTCACAAACAGACCCATATATACCTACACAGGCACATATGTACACAGCACAGATAATGTAGTAGATGTTACCTGCAGTCCTTTGTAACACCACAGATAACACAGTGATAACTCTCTGAGTACAGATAATGTAGTAGATGTTACCCGCAGTCCTATGTAACACCACAGATAACACAGTGATAACTCTCTGAGTACAGATAATGTAGTAGTGTTACCTGCAGTCCTATGTAACAACACAGATAACACAGTGATAACTCTCTATGTAGTAGATGTTACCTGCAGTCCTATGTAACACCGCAGATAACACAGTGATAACTCTCTGGGTACAGATAATGTAGTAGATGTTACCTGCAGTCCTATGTAACACCACAGATAACACAGTGATAACTCTGAGTACAGATAGTAGTGTTACCTGCAGTCCTATGTAACATCACAGATAACACAGTGATAACTCTCTGATTACAGATAATGTAGTAGCTGTTGCCTGCAGTCCTATGTAACACCACAGATAACACAGTGATAACTCTGAGTACAGATAGTAGTGTTACCTGCAGTCCTATGTAACATCACAGATAACACAGTGATAACTCTCTGATTACAGATAATGTAGATGTTACCTGCAGTCCTATGTAACACCACAGATAACACAGTGATAACTCTCTGAGTACAGATAATGTAGTATATGTAAGAGACAAACACATGCAGAGACACAGACAGACAGAGAGACACACACACACACACACACACATACACACACACACAGTAACATATACACATACAAAGACAGAGACACACACTGTATTCACACTACATACACACACAGACACTCGGGCTGTGGGCGGAGCTTCCTCTCTGCTTCTCGGCACAGCAGAGCACAGAGTAGAGGCAGATGCTGGAAGGCTGCAGCACGGGAGTGGACCTGTCCTCTGACCTGAGTCTCATCTATGTGAGGTCAGGTGACAAGTCAGGTGACTGGACTGGTCCACTCCCTGGCCGTCACAGACCCCAGTCAGAACGCCGTAATTTCCTGGCTCTTCCTAAGCTGCTGCAGGTGTCCGACATACGGGGCGCCTGTCAGCAGCGATCAGCTGCTCTTCGGCGCCCCCCCCTTCCATACCACCGGGTTGCCCCGCCTGCCCCCCCCCCCTAGCTACGCCCCTGATTTCAGATGCGGTAAGCCATCTCTTGTCCTCTACATGGATAAGGTCACCTGCGCATTTGACCCCCCCCCCCTGCCTGCCAAGAGGTAAAAATACCACCTCTCTCTGCTCCCGGAAAAAATTACGGATGCCCCCAGAAAGGCATGTGCTTGGACATTAAGTGAGGCAGGCCAAAGAGTTTACGGACTGCTTTCCAAGCTAGGCCTATATCCCTCAAAATAATGGAGGTTTTGAGACGATGTGGAAGTGAAGCTACTTTACAATGCAATAAGGCTTACAGAAGTCTAGGGAAAGTGATCATCTTGACCAGATGGCATCTACCCAACAAGGACAACGATAACTGGCGCCATCTCGTGAGCTTTGCCTGTATTTTTTGAAGGAGCGGTAGATAATTAAGGTGGTATAGGTGGTCGGGGGACTTCCCTATCTTAATGCCCAAATATGTAATACATTGCCGGGCCAGGTATTACCCGCACCCCAGGGATTGCCAGAAGGTTCTAGGTAATGGTTGTCCTAACTCCAAAAGTTCACTTTTAGTGACATTGACTCTATATCCCGAGCATTGTCCAAATTCACGTAAAAAGCGAAAGACAGGTAGTAAGTGCGCCTGGGGATTTGACAGAAAAAGTATGACATCATCAGCAAACAAGGCTATCTTAACTGCAGAGGACCCCACTTGTATGCCATTAAACAATGTAGTTTCCTCTAAAAACCTAGCCATAGGTTCCAGCGCTAGATTAAATAGGAGTGGCGACAGGGGGCAACCCTGATGGGTCCCTTTATATAGTTGAAAGGGGGCTGATAGAAACCCTGGGGTATGGATGCGAGCTTGCGGATTAGCATAAACACCCTCCAAAAAGATCCTAAAGGCTCCCTGGATATGCATCCTATCAAGCACCATCCCCAGCCATTCCCACTGTATGTTATCGAAAGCCTTCTCTGCATCCAACATCAAGAGCGCTGGTCGGGTACCTGGCTGAGATTATGCCTAACTGCCTCCAATACTGTCAATACCTTTCGCAGATTTGCCACTGCTGCTTGACCCCTAAGAAATCCCACCTGGGATCGTCCTACCAAGATAGATATAAGGCCAGTCAGTTTGCTAACATTTTGGATAGTAGTTTCTGGTCTTGATCTATTAGTGATATCGGTCGATAGGACCCCGGGTCGAGGGGATCTTTCCCTTTTTTAGGCAACACCTTGATATAAGCTATTTTGGCCTCAGCGGGAAATAGACCGGATCTAAGTAAGGCGTTCTGATAATCCAACAAAATGGGGCTGACTTCATCTCTTAGGGACTTGAAGAATTCCCCCGAATACCCATCCGGCCCGGGGGCCTTACCGTTAGATAGGGTCTGAATTTTACCCTTAATTTCCTCCAGTGTGATGTCTGCGTTTAATATGTCACACTGCTCCTGAGTGAGTCCGGGGAGGTTCTCTTCTCCTTGTGTCCGCCTTCCGTTTCATGCGGTCGACCGCCAGCAGGATGGAGGATCAAGTCTGCAGAAAGTCCCTAAAAGCTGTGTCAGCAGCTGGTACCTCGGACATATCCGGCATCGGGAGAAGAATTTGTGGGTGTTGGCCGTAGACTATGAAGAACGGTGTCTTCTGTGTGGACTCGCTGGTGTGATTGTTGTATGAGAATTCAGCCCACGGAAGCAACTTCACCCAGTCATCATGCTGCTTGGAGATGAAGTGGCGTAAGTAGTTCTCCAGATATGATTGATCCTCTCGACCTGACCATTGGAGTGAGGATGGTAGGCCGAGGAAAAGTCCAACTTTACACCTAGGAGACCGCGGAGGGCTCTCCAGAACTTCAAGGTGAAGTGAACTCTCCGATCAGACACAATATGCTGCTGCAAACCGTGCAGGCGGAAGTTGTGTTGGATGAATAGCTTGGCCAGTAGAGGAGCAGAAGGAAGACCGGTCAGAGGAACGAAGTGGGCCATCTTCGAAAATCAATCCACCACCACCCAGACAGTACTACATCCAGCAAAGAGAGGCAGGTCAGTAATAATGTCCATAGCTATATGCTGCCAGGGAGAATTGGGCACAGGCAATGGCTGGAGCAGACCAGCAGGTCTGGAGTGAGCGACCTTGTTAGCTGCACACACTGAGCAGGACGAAACAAAGTCCAAAATGTCCTTGGGCCACCAGAAATGACGGGCAATCAGATCTCGGGTCTTACGGGTCCCCGCGTGACCTGCCACTCTAGAGGAGTGTCCCCAGCGGAGGATTCTCCCTCGGTCAGCCAGGCGCACAAAAGTCCTCCCTGGAGGAATATCCCCAACTTGCAAGGGATTGACAGAGACAATGCAAGATGGATCAATAATGTTCTGTGGGATCTCCATGGTGTCCTCTGTCTCGAAAGACCTGGACAAGGCATCGGCCTTCACATTATTGTCGGTTGGGCGATAATGGAGCTCAAATTGGAACCTGGTAAAGAACAGCGACCACCTGGCCTGATGAGGATTCAGCCGTTGGGCCGTCTTGAGATAGATGAGGTTCTTGTGGTCAGTAAAAATCAGGATGAGATGAGCTGGGCCCTCTAGTAATTGTCTCCACTCCTCCAGAGCCAATTTGATGGCCAGTAACTCCCGATCCCCAATCAAGTAGTTGCGTTCTGCGGAAGAGAAGATCTTAGAGAAATATCTACATACCATAGACTTGCCCTTGGAACCTCTCTGGAACAGGAGTGCACCAGCACCGACAGAGGATGCGTCCACCTCCAACGAGAACTGTAGCGAAACGTCTGGATGATGGAGGATAGAAGCTGACGTGAAGGCACTCTTCAGGCTATTGAATGCAGACTCTGTGTGTGTGTGTCTGTACGTCTATATACTTACCTGTATGTATATATTCCAGAATGTGTGTATGTATATGTGCCTGTATGTCTAAATATCTGTCTTTATGTAGGTACAGTATATATGTTCCAGCGTGTCCATATATGTGGTTCATTTTTGGTTTGTGTAGGGGGCGGCAATAGAGAGTCCCGCACAGGGCGCCATCCAACCTAAGGCCAGCCCTGGCTGTCACCGACCCTAGTCAGAAGAAACTCCGCCGCTGCCTGCGCCGCATGACCTCCTCGGCTCCTCCGGTAAGTCACACCAGGCAGAGCGGAGAGTGGTAGCGGTAGGCTACCGCTCACCGGTCTGTTCACAATGTGGCGCTAAGTACAAGGGGTGGGAGTGTGGCGCTATTTAAAATGGGGGAATGTGGCACTATTTACAAGGGGGGGAGTGTGGCGCTATTTACAAAGGGGCAGCGGGCTGTGTGTGGCACTATCTACAAGGAGGGGGAGTGTGCTGCTATCTACAAGGGGGGAAGTCGACTGTGTGTGGCACTATCTACAAGGGGGGCTGTGTGGCACTATCTACAAGGGGGGGAGTGTGCCGCTATCTACTAGGGGGGAGGCGGGCTGTGTGTGGCACTATCTACAAGGGGGGCTGTGTGTGGCACTATCTACAGGGGGCTGTGTGTGGCACTATCTACAATAGAGGGGCTGTGTGGCGCTATCTACAGGGGGCTGTGTGTGGCCTCTTTAATTTATTTTCTTTTAATTTATTTTTATGTTAATTACATTATAGAACTATATCGCTTGTAAAATGTAGAAATGCTTTTATACTCGAGTTACATTAAAAAAATGGTGAAAAAAAATTACATCTCATTGATTGGTAGGGAAAGAAAACATGGCGAGGGGGAAGGAGATGTTGGGAAATAAGTTGGGGGGGGGCGCCAATCTGAATCATTGCCCCGGGTGCAGGAGAACCTAGCTACACCTCTGCTTTAACACTCCGAGCGGGGCCAGACGGCTGCGAGTGCTGGTGTCTCCTAGGAGGGAGACGCTAGCCGGATGCCAATGTTCTGTGGTCGCTGCCGTCGCAAGGTAAGGAACGGCGGCTGTCCACGACCACGGCCGTGACAATACCCAAGTAGGAGAGGAAATGTTTTTGGGTATGAAAACCAAAATTGAGCTCCAAGAGTTTCTGCAACGCAACTGGAATGTTACAGAATAGGGTCTCTGACTTAGATTCGTTAATATGGAGACCTGAGACCGTGGTGAAGGAACCAAGAGCTGACAACAAATTTGGAACGTAAGTCAACGGCTCGGTAAGAGTGAGGATTAGGTCATCGGCAAAAAGACTCAGTTTGTGTTCTCGATTCTCAACATGCAAGTCCAATGCATCTAGGTTTCTCCTAAGCATAATGGCTAGGGGTTCCATAGCTAGCGAAAACAATGCAGATGAGAGGGGGTAGCTCTGCCTAGTGCATTTCCATATATGTATAGGATGAAAGTTGGTGGTAGGTAACTTAAGGTATGCCTCGGGGCTTGTATAGATAGCTGTTATAGCCTGAAGGAATGGACTCCCTATTCCTACTCCCTAAAAGACGCTGAAAAGATATTCCCAGGAAAGGCTGTCAAAAGCCTTTTCAATATCTAAGGCAAGAAGGACAATCGGAGACTTAGTGAAGTTAGCTAAATGAAAGACGTTAAGAAATTTCCTAAAGTTGTCAGGGGCTTCCCGACTTGGGATAAAACCCACTTGATCCTTATGGACTAGTTTAGGTAGTACCCTGTTCAACCGCCGAGCAAAAATTGAGGTAAATATTTTCGCGTCTAAATTGAGGAAGGAGATCGGCCTATAGTTATTAGGAAGTAGGGGATCTTTTTTTAGGTTTCGGAATAACTTCAATCATAGCGGAGAGGAATAAATTAGGCATGGGCCGGCCCCTCATTAAGTCGGTGCAATCGTTCAGGATATGGGGGGGTTAAATGTTGCGAAAAAAAATTGTAATATAGAGCAGAGAGCCCATCTGGTCCCGGGGCTTTGCCAGATTTTAAGTTTTTAATTGTTAAAGAGGCTCTGTCACCACATTATAAGTGGCCTATCTCCTACATAAGGAGATCGGCACTATAATGTAGATGACAGTAATGCTTTTTATTTAAAAAAACGATCTGTTTTCACCACTTTATTAGCGATTTTAGATTTATGCTAATGAGTTGCTTAATGCCCAAGTGGGCGTATTTTTACCAAGTGGGCTGACCAATCAGCGTCATGCACTCCTCTCCAATCATTTAGGCATCGCATAGGGATCCTTTTAGATCGCTATGTGCTGTCTTATACTAACACATTAACAATACTGAAGTGTTTAGACAGTGAATAGACATTCCACGGGATGTCTATTCACAATCTCTGCACTTCGTTACTCTGTCTGTGGTAGTTACAGCAGAGGAAGCGTAATCTCGCGAGATTACGCTGTAGATGATAGGTTACAAAGAGATTACGCTTCCTCTGCTGTAACTACCACAGACAGAGTAACGAAGTGCAGAGATTGTGAATAGACATCCCGTGGAATTTCTATTCACTGTCTAAACACTTCAGTATTGTTAATGTGTTAGTATAAGGCTGGGTTCACACACCCTATTTACGGACGTAATTCTGGCGTTTTAACCTCGAATTACGTCCGAAAATACAGCTCCAATGCGCCGGCAAACATCTGCCCATTCATTTGAATGGGCTTTACGATGTTCTATGCCGACGGTCATTTTTTTAAAAAAAGACGCCCGCGTCAAAGAAGTGCCTGTCACTTCTTGGGACGTAATTGGAGCCGTTTTCCATTGGCACCATAGAAAAACAGCTCCAATTACGTCCGTAATGGATGCAGCGAAAAACGCCGGCAACATGCCATTACGTCTGAAATTCAGGAGCTGTTTTCTCCTGAAAACAGCTCCGTGATTTCAGCCGTAATGGACACTGCCGTGTGAACATACCCTAAGACAGCACATAGCGATCTAAAAGGATCCCTATGCGCTGCCTAAATGAATGTAGAGGAGTGCATGACGCTGATTGGTCAGCGTCATACACTTCTCTGTACAACGCCCACTTGGTCTAAAGTAAAAATACGCCCACTTGGGCATTAAGCAACTCATTAGCATAAATCTAAAATCGCTAATAAAGTGGTGAAAACAGATCGTTTTTCTAAATAAAAAGTACTGCTGTCACCTACATTATAGCGCCCATCTCCGTATGTAGGAGATAGGGCACTTAAAGAGGCTCTGTCACCACATTATAAGTCAATTTCTTCTATAGTGATCTCAGTGTTTAGTGGACTGAGGTCATTCTGGGATAGTTGGGGGACAGTGACAGCTGCAAGAAAATCTTTCACTGCGGTCTCAGTAGCGGGAGTACGGTTCGCATATAAAGTTTGATAAAAGGAAGCAAAGGCATCAAGAATACGATCTGGGTTAGAGGTAATCAAACCCGGACGTGACTGTATACGGAAAAATTGGTTAACCCTCTGTCGTGCCTTGAGCTGCTAAGCTAAGAGCTTATCCAGGTTTATTAGCCCATTTATAATATTTGGATTTTGTCCAACGAAGGGCCTTTTCAGCCTTATGGGTCAACAACATGTCAATCTGGAGTTTGGTATCTTTAATGGCATGAATAAGGTAAAGAGAGGGACACCTTTGGCTGGCAGCTACTAGGCAGGCAAGCTTGGCTTCCAGGGCAATCTGAGCTTGGGATCGATCTTTTTTACATTTAGAAGCAATTGCTATTATCCTTCCCCTTATAAATGCTTTATCAGCAAAGCTACACAATATGAGAATTAACATCAGGTGTGACATTCTCTGCAAAGAACTGAGTAAGTTTGGTCTGTATTTGTGACTGGATAGAAGGGTTGGACAACAGGGATTCGTTAAGTCTCCAGGAGAAGGGCATGGTCCCTCTTGTGGAGAAATCAAACTCAGCAAGAACCATATCATGATCAGACCAAGCTGATATCACATGTCTAGATTAAACCAGTAAAGGAAGGGAGTTAGTGGAGGAAAACAATCATGTCTATGCGTGTATATAAGCGGTGTGCTGGTGAGAAAAAAGTATAACCTCTCTGTGACCCATCATATTCTCTCCATTTATCCGCGATGGATAGAGATATCATGACCTTAGTGATCAGGGTAGAGTGATGTTTTGGGCATCGGTAAGGAGCAGTTGATGAGTGATCCAATGTGATATTTAGTACAAAATTAAAATCCCCACTCCAAATCAAATGTTGATAGTTTAGTGTGAGTAAAACTTCATGCAGGCTGTCAAAGAACACTGTGGGATCATTATTCGGGGCATACAAATTGACAACACTAATAGTAGCATCGTACAGCATGCCGATTAATGACACATAACATCCTTGGTGATCAATTCTAGCATCACAACTATGATGGAGACGCGAAGACCTGCCGGGGATTTTTGAACCAGTTCCAGATCCACTTTAGCCTGTATGCAAGGGCATTTTCGACTAATGGCGCAAGGGTCGCTTTCATCGTATCTCTCCTCACTGGCAGTGCCCTAGAATGGGCGAACCCTATCTGAGAGAGAAAAGGAAAAGAGAACCGTGAATTGCAGGGGATTCTACGGACATTTCACACAGTGTTTGAGGAGCCTGGACGAGTCTCGTCGGCAGCTGCCTCCTTGCTGAACCTACGCCATCCACGGGAGACACTTCTGTGGGCGGTGAAAACGCCATCCACTTCCGCACCCTAGCGGGAGAATTGTTGTGGAACAATGAGGCCTTTGTGGCTACATTCTGGAAGGGACTGTCTCCTGAGATTAAGGACGTGATGGCCTCCCGAGATCTGCCGTCTTTCCTGGATGACCTTATATTTCTGGCCGCCCGGTTTGACATAAGGATCCGAGAACGGTTCCAAGAGGCTCGTCGGGAGGGAGGACTCCCTAGCCCGGTTCCTACTTTGCAGCAACCCCTGCTATCCTCATCAGCTGTCCCTCCAAAGGAGTCTTTGAGGACGAGCCAGTTCAAGCTGTCTACCCAGGAGAGACAACGCAGACGCACCTCGGGACTCTGTCTATATTGCGGCCTCAGAGGCCATCTTGTATGTCTGTGCCCCCAAAAGCCCCAGAGCCTAGGGTTAATTGGAGAGACAACCCTGGGTGAAGAAGGACATTCGTCTAAATTGTCCATTCCCGTGACCATAGTGTCCAGCAAAAAAACGCACCGGGTCTCTGCTTATCTGGACTCTGGATCCGCACCTAATTTCATTCGGAGAGACCTGGTGGATCTTCTTCAGTTGCCCACAACCCCTCTGGAGAGGCCTTTGATTCTTGCATCAGTGAATGGACTACCTCTGCCAGACCCATTTGTAGCTGTGACCAAGTCATTGAAGCTCCAAGTAGGAGCCCTTCATTCCCAGCTCATCTCATTTTTTGTTTTGTCTAAGGCCGTTAACCCTGTGTTGCTGGGCCTGCCCTGGCTCCGACTACATGCCCCAGTTCTGGACTGGAATTCTGGAGAGGTCTTCCAGTGGGGTTCCGAGTGCCTCAACCGCTGTCTGGTACAGATTCGTCCGGTCCAGCCTCCTCTGCCTCGGTCCTTAGCGGGATTACCGTGTCATTCTTCTGCGTTCTCGGATGTCTTCGGCAAGAAAGAGGCGGAGATGCTGCCCCCCACACCAGGCGTATGACTGTCCTATTAAGCTGATTCCAGGTTCATGCCTTCCCCGTGGTAGGGTTTATCCTCTCCTTGCCAAAGACTCTGTCCATGTCCGCCTATATTAAGGAGAACCTGGAGAGGGGATTCATACGGAAGTCCTCCTCTCCGGTAGGAACTGGGTCCTTCTTTTTCAAGAATAAGGATGGTTCTCTGTGACCCTGCATCGACTACCGGGGTCTCAACCAGATCACGGAAAAAAATAGATATCCATTGCCATTGATTTCTGAACGGTTTGATCGCATACGAGGAGCCAAAAAAAATTTGAATCTCAACCTGCGGGGGGCTTACACTGTGTTCCAAATTATTATGCACATTGGATTTAAGTGTCATAAACATTTAATTATTCGTTTTTCAATTAAACTCATGGATGGTATTGTGTCTTAGGGCTCTTTGGATCATTGTAATCAATCTCAGACAGACACCTGTGATAATTAGTTTTCCAGGTGTGCCCAATCAAAGGAAAACTACTTAAGAAGGACGTTCCACATTATTAAGCAGGCCACAGGTTTCAAGCAATATGGGAAAGAAAAAGGATCTCTCTGCTGCCGAAAAGCGTGAAATAGTGCAATACCTTGGACAAGGTATGAAAACATTGGATATTTCAAGAAAACTTATGCGTGATCATCGTACTGTGAAAAGATTTGTGGCTGATTCAGAGCACAGACGGGTTAGTTCAGATAAAGGCATAATGAGGAATGTTTCTGCCAGACAAATTAATAGGATTCGGAGAGCAGCTGCTAAATTTCTATTGCAAAGCAGCAAACAGGTATTTGAAGCCGCTGGTGCTCTGGAGTCCCGCGAACCTCAAGGTGTAGGACCTCCAGAGGTTTGCAAGTGTGCATAAAGCTATTATTCGGCCACCCCTAAACAATGCTCACAAGCAGAAACGGTTGCAGTGGGCTCAGAAATACATGAAGACTAATTTTCAAACCGTGTTGTTTACTGATGAGTGCTGTGCAACCCTGGATGGTCCAGATGGATGGTTGGTGAATGGCCCCCGTGTCCCAACAAGGCTGCGACGTCAGCAAGGAGGTGGCAGAGTCATATTTTGGGCTGGAATCATGGGGAGAGAGCTGGTAGGCCCCTTTAGGGTCCCTGACGGTGTGAAAATGACCTCTGCAAAGTACGTCGAGTTTATGACTGACCACTTTCTTCCGTGGTACAAAAAGAAGAACCGTGCCTTCCGTAGCAAAATTATCTTCATGCATGACAATGCACCATCTCATGCTGCAAAGGATACCTCTGTGTCATTGGCTGCTATGGGCATAAAAGGAGAGAAACTCATAGTGTGGCCCCCATGTTCCCCTGACCTCAACCCTATTGAGAACCTTTGGAGCATCCTCAAGCAAAATATCTATGAGGGTTGGAGGCAGTTCACATCAAAACAGAAGCTCTAGGAGGCTATTCTGACATCCTGCAAAGATATTCAAGCAGAAACTGTCCAAATACTCACAAATTCAATGGATGCAAGAATTGGGAAGGTGATATCAAAGAAGGGGTCCTATGTTAACATGTAACTTGGCCTGTTAAGTGTTTTTTGATTGAGCGAGCTTTTTATTTCTGTAAATATGACCTCCTGATGCTGCAAATTGAACAAATTACCATTTTAGTTCTCTTTACAACCTTTAAAATGTTTTGATCTCTGTTGTGCATAATAATTTAAAACAGTGCATTTTGAGTTTTTTTACTTCTAAAAAAAAATCTGTTATCATTAGGAGATTTGTTCAATAAAATTTGCATTATACTCCAACGGTTGATGGCTTGAAGATTATACTGACTGTCATTTGCGTCGACTATTTAGGAAAATCAGCGAAAAATAACATTTGCATAATAATTTGGAACGCGGTGTATAACCTAATCCGGATTCGCCGGGGTGACAAATGGAAGACGGCATTTAACATCCGTGACGGAGACTATGAATATCTAGTAATGCCCTTCGGCCTGTGTAACGTTCCCGCGGTCTTCCAAGAGTTCGTTAATTACATCTTCCGTGACCTCCTCTTTGTTTGTGTTGTGGTTTATCTTGATTTTTTTCTCCAAATCCAATGACTTATCAGAGTCAATTTTTTTTTAAACATATTTTTATTGTTTTTTTTCGAAAATACAGCCAAGATCATATGATCATACAATAATACAACACAATACTTGAGACAAGAATACCAATTGCAGGTGATAATAAATACATCCTAACAAAGTAGGCTCAATCATGGATGGTAGGTCAGGCAGACAACTATCCAGCCGTCATCTCCACCGGCCTATATACCCTGTTATCGCAATTGTTGGGTATCCCTGTAAACAGGATTACATAAAATCATTTAACTACCTAACCAACAAAAACTGGAGCTTCGTGGAACAGTTCCCCTGCCCAAGCAACTAGTTAATGACATGGGGATAAAAAAAAATAGAAGGAGATATAAGCATTATTTGCTTGATACCTTCAGTGCCCCTAACGTGCCCTTGAGGTCCTCAATCAAGTACCAAGGCGATCCTGTGAATGGGCCCATGATGTCCCTTCGTTCTGAAATAGTGAAATGATTTGTGAGAAAAAGCTTCCATTTCTCAAAGAATTTCTTACCCCGCGTGTCCTTATTTTGCAGTATGCTAATGCGATCTAGATAGAAAAGTTTCCGCATCCCCTGGACAACCATATTCTGGGTTGGTACATCTGCTACCAGCCAGTTCTGGAGTACGCATCTCTTCGCCACTATTAGTGTGACATGAGCCATGGGGGAAAGATGTGTCACTTCCGCCTCTTCCAATTCTCCATCATGTCGTACATGAAATAAGACCTCCATTGGCCCCACAATCCCATTGAACCTGCCCACCTGCTGCAATAAGGATGTTATCTCCCTCCAGAATGGCTGAATATGTGCGCATGCCCAAAGGCCATGATACATGTCCGTCTTTGGGGTATTGCACCTAGGGCAGGATGTTTTCCTATCTGGTTGTGAGACGGAAGTGGCCAGAGTGAATGCATATATTGCTTGATGTATAATCTTCAATTGGGTTTCCCTCCAATTCTCGTTATGAACATGCGCCCTGAAGTCCACCAACCCCATTTCAATATGCTTTTCAATACCTGGCAAGCTAATCAGTTTTTCCCATCTCCCAAAGGCCTGTTCAGGGGACATCTTCAGTAGTAATGGTCTGAGAGTACTATATATTTGGGAAATGGAGCGTCTGTGATTGTCCGAGAACCATGAGTCAACCAAGTTAGAAGGGACCTCATCCGCTATATCCGCAAGTTTAGTTTTGCAGTGAGTTACTATTTGCAAATATTGTAAATGCTGATGCCGTACAAAGTTGTATTTAGTCTGGAGCTCCTGCAGGGTCAACCACCTCTTATCCTGTGCATGAAACTTATCCCCCAAAGTTGCTATCCCTTTCTCCCTCCAGTTTGACAATAGTTTGTTAGATCTTCCCGCTTCAAACTCCGGGTGCTGCCATAAGGGCATATGTTTTGAGATACGGTATGGAAGATTATAATGTTTGCGCAATATTTTCCAGGCAATGATGGTATCTCGTAACAGAGATTACTTTGTGACGGTCCTCGGGAGGAAAGCAAATGTTGTGTGCACCAGAGCCATGAGATCCCAAGGTTCTGCTAGCTGTCTCTCCAATCTAGTGTTAGAGTGAAACCCTGTGTCATGTTTCCAATCTAGCAGGTGTCTGCTCAAACACGCCAGGTTATACCCCCGGAAGTTGGGAAAATTAACCCCTCCCTCAGCCTTCAGCATCATGAGTTTCGTGAGCGCTATTCTCGGTTTCTTTCCCCCCCAAAATAAATTTGGTAAAGGATGAATTGAGTATATTAATATCCGAGTGTTTAACCAGAAGAGGGATAGTCTGGAGTGGATAGAGTAGTTTCGCAAACCCTGACATTTTGACCAAGCAACACCTTCCCATGAATGATAGAGGTAAGCTGTGCCATCTCAAAAGATCCGCTTGGATATCATGAATCAGAGGAGGATAATTTAAATCATATAGGGAGTTAGGTGCCTGACCCACCTTAATACCCAGATAAGTTATATTTGATTTTGCAATCTCAACATCCAGGGTGGCTAGGGATCGCCTAAATGCGGAATCCTATGTCCCAAGCCAAATAACTGACATTTTAACATGTTAACTTTGTAACCTGAATAGTTCCCAAAGTCATTCAATGCCTGGAAAATACGCGGAACATCCTTAAGGGGGTTTGAGAGAAATAAAAGTATGTCGTCTGCAAATAACGTTTCCTTGACCTCCATTCTCCCTACAATTGTACCCGTATACAAATTGGATGACGCCAAATAGCGCGCCAGAGGCTCCAAAGCCAGATTGAACAATAGTGGCGACAGCGGACATCCCTGCCTAGTGCCTTTGCACAGACGGAATGGTTAAGATAGAAAGCCCGGTGTGGAAATTCTAGCCTTAGGGTCCTTGTAAATGTGGTGTAATAAAATCCTGAAAGCCCCAGTTATTTCCATCCTATCCAGGACAGCATCCAACCATTTCCATCGGACATTGTCAAAAGCTTTCTCTGCATCTAGTAAAAGTAACGCCGAATGTTCCTTAGGAAATGGACTATGCTGTACCCTATCTAACACTGCAAGAACCGTCCTAATGTTAGTGACCGCCGACCTACCTTTAATAAAGCCTACTTGTTCTGGGGCTATGAGGTGTGGCATTATATTCGCTAACCTATCAGCGATAATTTTAGAAAGGAGCTTGGCGTCTACATTAATAAGCGAAATGGGCCTATATGACCCTGGCAATAGGGGGTCCTTTCCGGGTTTTAGCAATAATTTCACATAAGACGTGTCTGCTGATGGTGGAAATCCCTCCTCTCCCAAAGCATTGTTAAACAAAGAGACCAAAGTCTCAGTAACCTGTTCCCGCATTGCTTTAAAAAATTTGTCAGTCAAACCATCTGGGCCAGGCGCCTTACCATTTTTGAAATTCCTAATTGCCCCATCTACCTCCTCCCTAGTTGTAACTGCTCCGTTACAACTAGGAGTTGTAACTCCTAGTTGTAGGAGATGTAACTGCTCCGCGGAGATGACCGGTAAGGTGACCTTGTCCAACAGTGTGTCTGTCAACGGAGAGGAAGATGCATTGGTGTATAGCTCCTCATAAAATTTGTCCAGAATAACGTTGATATGAGAAGGATAGCATGTTTCTCGCCCATTATGATCCCGTAATTCCGCTATGTGTTGCATTGGACGTTTTCCTCAAGCCACAGTGGCCAATAGCTTGCCTGCCTTATTACCATACCTATGTAAAGTAGCTTCAAAATCACGGTTATGCAATATTTCTTTCTGAGCGGCCCATTCGTCAAAGGATTGTTTAGCCTGAATCCAGGCCTGTCTAGCCTCTAATGCGAAGAAAAAGAGCAAAAAACACGGTGCCACCTTGTGCGGATCAATAGGTTAGGTATGTGAGAGGATAGGACATTGCCATGCTCACCTAGGTCAAATGTATATATCGCAAGAATAGGTCCACAAGTGCTGCTGCCAGATCCGAACCAGTTCCCAAAGGGAACCGCTTAGTAAAACGAATGGAGGGATGAAAAGAAGTGGATCATCTGAAGGCGCTGCTGCGTGGTGAAATCACGGAAGGACAAGGAGGTGAAGTCCAGGTATATAAAATATATTTTATTAAGACAAGACGTGGCTACGCGTTTCGACGCTGAACAAGTGTCTTCCTCAGGCCATGTAAACATTGTGCTTCTGACACTTAAATATCAGAATGAATTCAAATTAGCAGAAACAAAAACAAAAACGCCAAGTCTGCCGGGGTCAGAGTGTGACCGTGACGTCATACCCGGTTCTTTTGTTAAGAAACGTAAAAACATAAAACATAAAACCACGATTAAAAAACACAATGATAGAACAAATATAATGAATGGTTAGTTTGGAAACATAAAAACATAGTGATACATTAGAGTATTGCGTAAAAATAATGATGTTTAAAAAACAGAACGAGAAGGAAAATGTATTCACATATAGAACCTATTAGAACCAACTTAAAAGAACACTTTATTGGTAGGACTTCCTTTAATGCTAGGAAATGAAGTTCAGTTGACTAAGGGATGAACGTAGTTGTGTTGAGTTGCTAGGTTACACAGAGAGCGCTGGGACGCGTCTCCGTGACCTAGACAACCAATTGGGCTACGGAAGCCGAGGATGGTCATAGCATCAGGTGAAACGGGACGTAATGGGCCGAGAGAGCTGTAAGGGGTAAGTTACAGAAGAGGAGCTGTATTTGTATGCGTATATATTTGTAAAATGTATAAGGTGGTTAATAGTTCACATAATTAAATGGGAAAGCTTTTATGTATCACATTGTGTGATTTGAATAGATCTTATTGTTTATATATGATGATAAATATGTCATCTTCCGAGTTTACTGAAGAATTAGATTAACTTTGTGATAGACGTAGTTATGTCAGGTTGCTAAGTTACACGGAGAACGCTGGAACGCGTCTCCGCCACCTAGACAACCAATTTGGACTACGGGAGACGAGGATGGTCATAGCATCAGGTGAAACGGGACATAATGGGCCGAGAGAACTATAAGGGGTAAGTTGCAAATGAGGAGCTATATTTGTATGCGTATTTATTTGCCTTGTATCTGAACAACTTATAGGCATGTGCAAAAGTAGTTAATAGTTCACATAATTAGATGAAAAAAGCCTTTGTACACCACATCATGTGATTTAAATAAATCTCGACATTAACATATGATGAATATGTCAAACAGGAAGATATATACAGTACCCATAGACTAATTCCTTTTGTGTTTTAGTCTATCGATTGGTGTGTGCAAAAAGATTAATAAAAACGGCTTTTGTTATTATCACTGTCTTAAAATTGGGATACATTAGTCCAATGTAGACTCAGAAATATCATTAAGGCCCCCTGGGTGTAATGTTTGAAATCTGAATATCCAGTAGTTTTCTCTCTGTTTGAGTTTGCTGAATCTATTGGAAACATCTGGATGAATGTCTTCAATAGGTGTGATATTCATTTTATTAAATTGGCAGTTATGTGCCTGTGAACAATGACGGGAAACGCTATGTTTTAAAAAACCTGTATTGACGTTAAATCTGTGTTTATTTATTCTAGAGCGCAGACATTGTGTGGTTCTCCCTATATATTGTAGTTGGCATGTACACTCCATTAAATAAATCACATAGGAGCTACTGCAGTTGAGGAATGACTTGATTGGAAATTATTCTTTGGTAACGGTAGATGTATAAGTATACTTCTTATGGGTGATGCTGTTACAACAAAGACACCGTGAGTGACCACACTTGAAGGAGACATTTAATTTAGACAGAAAATTCGTTTGGGGCAGTTTTTGTTTCCGAACCCTACTAAGGGCTAAAATATTTTTCAGGGTCAGAGAGCGTCTAAACGTAATACTCGGTTGGGCCGGTATTAGATCCTTCAGATATGGATCATTTTTTATAATATGCCAGTGTTTGTGCAGAATGGCCCTGACCGCTTTGTTCCCTTTGTTAAACGTGGTGATGAAGTTTGTGTTGTGTTTCTTGGATTCGGGTTTCTTGTGTGTTGGATTTATACAGGAATCTTGGGACAACTCTGTGGCTTTGCGGCGTGCGCCTTTAATAAGATTCAAAGGAAAGTTCTTCTCTTTGAATCTTTTTTCTAGGATGTTACATTCTTTTTTAAAATTTTCATCAGTACTAGTTTTTTCTGACCCTTCTAAACTGCCCAAAGGGTACGTTTTTTAGCCAGGGGCGATAATGTGCACTCTTAAAATCAATATAGCTGTTGACATCTACCGACTTAAAATGGGCTTTAGTAGTGAATTTATTAATATTAGTGTCATAGCTAATTGTCAAATCCAAAAAGTCTATAGAACTAGTGGAGAAGTTATATGTGAAGGATAAATCATAATTGTTATTGTTTAAAATTTCAATAAAACTGGAAGCTTCATTTTCATTCCCCTTCCACACAAAGAACAGGTCATCAATATAACGTTTGTATAGTAAAATGTTGTTTTTAAAAGGATGTTCTCCGTAAATATATTCCTCCTCGAAGGCTCCCATGTAGAGGTTCGCATATGCAGGTGCGAAACGGGTGCCCATTGCACAGCCTTTAATTTGGTTGTAGAAACTGATTAAAACTGAATGTATTATGATGAAGGCTAAATTCAATACAGTTAATTAAAAATAGGACCTGACTATCGGGAATTAAAATATTTGATGATAAATATGAATTCGCTACTTCTAAGCCCCTATCATGTGGGATGTTGCTGTAGAGTGCCGTCACATCGGCTGTCAGAAAGTGTATTTGAGATATAGAGGTGTCAATTTTTAAATCAAATAAATCTTTAATTAGTTGGGTAGAATCTTTTAAATATGATGGCAGAGTGAGTACAAACGGTTGGAGGTGCAAGTCCACAAAGTGGGAAAGGTTGCTAGTGAGTGAACCTATTCCCGAAATAATAGGGCGTCCAGGGGGATCTGTAAGGGCCTTGTGGATTTTTGGGAGATGGTAGATGAAGGGCATATTGGGAAAGGGAACATGCAAGAACCGCTTTTCTTTTTTCGTGAGTAATCCATCTTGGGTAGCTCCTTCTATCAGAATTTTGTATTCACATATATAGGTGGGGAGTGGATTCGTAGCCAATTTACAATAAAAGGTATTGTCACTTAGGATTCTCATTGTTTCTTCTAAGTAAACCAAAACTGCCCCAAACGAATTTTCTGTCTAAATTAAATGGCTCCTTCAAGTGTGGTCACTCACGGTGTCTTTGTTGTAACAGCATCACCCATAAGAAGTATACTTATACATCTATCGTTACCAAAGAATCATTTCCAATCAAGTCATTCCTCAACTGCAGTAGCTCCTATGTGATTTATTTAATGGAGTGTACATGCCAACTACAATATATAGGGAGAACCACACAATGTCTGCGCTCTAGAATAAATAAACACAGATTTAACGTCAATACAGGTTTTTTAAAACATAGCGTTTCCCGTCATTGTTCACAGGCACATAACTGCCAATTTAATAAAATGAATATCACACCTATTGGAGACATTCATCCAGATGTTCCCAATAGATTCAGCAAACTCAAACAGAGAGAAAACTACTGGATATTCAGATTGCAAACTTTACACCCAGGGGGCCTTAATGATATTTCTGAGTCTACATTGGACTAATGTATCCCAATTTTAAGACAGTGATAATAACAAAAGCCGTTTTTATTAATCTTTTTGCACACACCAATCGATAGACTAAAACACAAAAGGAATTAGTCTATGGGTACTGTATATATCTTCCTGTTTGACATATTCATCATATGTTAATGTCGAGATTTATTTAAATCACATGATGTGGTGTACAAAGGCTTTTTTCATCTAATTATGTGAACTATTAACTACTTTTGCACATGCCTATAAGTTGTTCAGATACAAGGCAAATAAATACGCATACAAATATAGCTCCTCATTTTCAACTTACCCCTTATAGTTCTCTCGGCCCATTATGTCCCGTTTCACCTGATGCTATGACCATCCTCGTCTCCCGTAGTCCAAATTGGTTGTCTAGGTGGCGGAGACGCGTTCCAGCGTTCTCCGTGTAACTTAGCAACCTGACATAACTACGTCTATCACAAAGTTAATCTAATTCTTCAGTAAACTCGGAAGATGACATATTTATCATCATATGTAAACAATAAGATCTATTCAAATCACACAATGTGATACATAAAAGCTTTCCCATTTAATTATGTGAACTATTAACCACCTTATACATTTTACAAATATATACGCATACAAATACAGCTCCTCTTCTGTAACTTACCCCTTACAGCTCTCTCGGCCCATTACGTCCCGTTTCACCTGATGCTATGACCATCCTCGGCTTCCGTAGCCCAATTGGTTGTCTAGGTCACGGAGACGCGTCCCAGCGCTCTCTGTGTAACCTAGCAACTCAACACAACTACGTTCATCCCTTAGTCAACTGAACTTCATTTCCTAGCATTATCGGAAGTCCTACCAATAAAGTGTTCTTTTAAGTTGGTTCTAATAGGTTCTATATGTGAATAAATTTTCCTTCTCGTTCTCTGTTTTTTAAACATCATTATTTTTACGCAACACTCTAATGTATCACTAAGTTTTTATGTTTCCAAACTAACCATTCATTATATTTGTTCTATTATTGTGTTTTTTAATCGTGGTTTTATGTTTTATGTTTTTAAGTTTCTTAACAAAAGAACCGGGTGTGACGTCACGGTCACACTCTGACCCCGGCAGACTTGGCGTTTTTTTTTGTTCCTGCTAATTTGAATTCATTGTGATATTTAAGTGTCAGAAGCACAATGTGTACATGGCCTGAGGAAGACACTTGTTCAGCGTCGAAACGCGTAGCCACGTCTTGTCTTAATAAAAGATATTTTATATACCTGGACTTCACCTCCTTGTCCTTCCGTGATTTCACAACGCAGCAGCGCCTTCAGATGATCCACTCCTTTTCATCCCTCCATTCGTTTTAGCCTCTAATGTAGAATTTGCCAAGTATGCTGTATAAGCTGTCCGCAGTGTAGCACTCGAGGCATTAAATTTTTGCGTTATTTCCCGTTTTTTACTTACGGTGTATGCCAGTATCCTCCCCCTCAGCACTGCCTTGGCAGTATCCCAGAAAAGTGAGGGGTCATCCCTGTGTCCTGAATTAGTTGAGGTGTATTCTAATCACCATCCCCGCAACAGTCTCACGAAGGTGTCGTCAGACGCTAAATGGGCCGGGAATCGCCATATAAAATCTGACCCTCTGGGATAGATTTCCTGAAAAGCTACCCGTACCGGAGCGTGATCTGAGATCACTAGATCCTCTATCTCAGCGGACCCTAACCTCGGTTGTAACGCTGGGGACATTAAAAAGTAGTCTATCCTGGACCAGGACTGTTTAGCGTGGGAGTAATGCGTAAATTCCCGGGCATCAGGGTTACCTCTTCTCCAAGGATCTATTAAGTGTGTGCTTTCCAGCAAAGGTCCTAGCACTCGGTCATGTTTTCTGGGGGCCCTTGTAGGAATGGATTCAGGGTTGTGTGGATTGTGTGAGCGCCTATCCTCCCTGTGGTCAAGAACTGAATTAAAATCACCTCCCACTATTTTGTGCTGGACAGTATCTGACAAAAGGGCCCTTTCCAGACCGTTGAAAAATGAGACATTATCACTGTTAGGTCCATACACATTATAGAGGCTTAAGACCCCGCAAGGTGTGCTTAGAGCAATGTGGAGCAGACGTCCGTCCTTATCTGAATCAGTATGAATTACCTCATGTACCAGGTTTTTATTGATCAAAATAAGTATCCCCGCCTTACGGCCACAAGCTGAAGAGCTGTATACTGAGCCCACCCACAATTTTTTCATGCAGTGAAAGTCGCTCTCCTCCAAATGAGTCTCCTGAAGGAGAGCGATATCTGTGTGAAGTTTTTTTAAATGGCGGAGTCCCATCATTCTCTTATTAGGGGATCTGAGCCCCTTTACATTCCAAGAGGTCAGCTGCATAAATTGGGTGTCCCGAAAAGGTTCAATAATGACAGGTCATAAATATCTATGTCTAGGCAAGAATGCCCCACTACCTTGGTAGCCGCTCGGTGGTGTCTGCTCCAGTTTGCTCCCAATATTACAATAACAACATGAACAATCAACGCCAGAAAATTGACATAACCCATAAAAACAAAATACCCATCCAGGAATGTCACCAGCAATCCCAGTGAAACAAGCTTCAGATCGGCATACATGACTTCACTTTTTTCTGATCTGTGACTCATCCCCCCCTCCCCTTCCCGCCCCCTGCTAGTTACAGACAGAGACAGCATATTTCAAGACAAGTTGGTCTTTCTAGACAATATAAGAACAAATGCTTATGTCTAATAGAGCAGGAACCTTGTCTAGTAACGTCCAACCAAACCAGTAACCACATGTATGTAAGGCACAATCAAATGCGGTCGTTTAGCACATATGATATACTTATCAGTCCGGGAGGGTTGCAAGCAGGTTGTCTGAACGTTGTCGATGTAGGGTCTTGGACGATTCTGCCCGTTGTTGCTTGGGTGAGGAAGCGCGGGCGATATCAGACCAAGTACAGTCCCTCGGTGGAGAAACTGATGAAAGGTGGCCGTCCCCTCCAGTACCTTGACTCGTAATCTCCGCTCCCGACTTTCTAGGGCTCCGAGATCCAGGGATCTTGTCCACATACAATGTCGCCTCCTCAGGAGTGTGGAATACCTTGGTGGAGCCATCCGTCTGTGTGATCCTCAGGGTAGCCGGATATTGTAGCTGAAATTTGATTTTGCGTTTGTAGAGGGAGGTGCAGATCCCTCCAAATGTTCTCCGGCGCCTTGTGACTTCTGCTGAATAATCTGCAAACAGGATGATTTTTGCTCCCCTTATATGTAGAGGGGTGTTACGGTTCCGGAAAGTGCGCAAAAGTTCCTCTTTATTATTGTAATCCAAGTAAAGCATGATCACCTGGCGTGGTCTGGTTTGCGGCTCTCCTTTGGCACTGGCACTCGGACCCGGAGGGCCCACTCGATGCACCCTTTCCACTCTGCAAGATCTGGTCAGGCCCAACACTTCTGGCAACTCCGTCTCGCAAATCCCCTGGAGAAGCTGTGGTCTAATATGCTCAGGTAGTCCTACAATCCGCAGATTATTCCTTCTGGAACGATTTTCAAGATCTTCTAAACGATCCCTTAGTTTGGTGATATCTCGCATCAGGCCACTAATGCAGGTATGAGCCCCTGCAGATTCATCTTCCATGAGACCAAAACGCTGTTCCAATTCATCTAATTGGGTGCCATGAGATATCACCTTGTTTTGGAGTTTCTGGAGCGTTGTTGTAACTGTGGCTATTACGGAGTCTCTTATGTCAGGGGACAGTTGGGTAGCCACCTCTATTGCCAACTTCCGGTAATCTAGCTGTGAGTCGGTAACTACCGACGGCGTTATCGCCTCCCTAGGGAATTCTGATTTACAAAAAGGATTGCCTGCAGGCAAACAAGCCCTGTTTCCCAACTACCACAAAAATGGTTAAGAACAATACTTTATTAAGCTACGTATAGCAAGACAAGCAGAAAAAATGGGACATAGATAACATCAAAACCACAAAAAGGCCGTACTTACTAGGTAGGTGGGTGGGTGAAAACCCATTCCCAGCAGGACGCAGACAGGTCAAAAATGCTGCAGAAGGAGTGTGCATTAAATAGTGATAGCCCCTCCCACTAGTCTTGAGTGGAGTGGCGAACTAAGTGCTCAAAGGTGTGCGATAAATGAGTGTCAGTGTGGTGCTAGGGTGTGAATGTATGGTAAAAAAGAAATATGTATGTATGAAAGTGTCAGAACTGTGTAATAATGTAATAAAAATAAATAATAAATAAATGTGATGAATAGGGGTCAGTGCTGTGAATAGTACATGGGGTGTCAGTACTATGTGTAATACGTGGAGGGATAATGTGCTGGTCGTCAGGCATGGCGTATCTTGCCGAATAACAGCCTATTTGTAACGCCGCTACTGTTAGCTAAAGCGGGCTGCTCTGCATGCCAAACCAAATGCCAGCACATCATGCCCTCCCAGCATATAAGACCTGGCTATAGCAAGACAGACCACATAGAATTATATTAAAATTGTCACTGCCTGAGACCGGACATAGAGGTAGTTTACCTGTGCAGGTACAGGCATACAGTAGATACTAGTTAGGAGCATTGATTCCTATCAATAGCAAGTTAGATTGACTAATAAATTCGCAGTAAGTCCGGTCAGAGGTAGGTATTAAAATATGGAAAGCCCCCCCGACATGTTTCGCTACTGAGTAGCGTCCTCAGGGGTACACGGGGCTAGTAGTTGGGAAACAGGGCTTGTTTGCCTGCAGGCAATCCTTTTTGTAAATTGTAGAAAAAAGCAGAGGATTGGAGCAGCACTGTGAACAAATGCCTGACTAGGCTGGTGCAAAGCTTCAAAAATAAAGGAGTGACCTCTCCTTATGTGTTAGATATCCAAAAAAGAGAACGTGAAGCAGCACTCAAATAAAGTGAATTTATTCATCCAACATGGAACCACAACGTTTCACCTCCTTTATGAAGGCATTTTCAAATGCCTTCATAGAGGAGGTGAAACGTTGTGGTTCCATGTTGGATGAATAAATTCACTTTATTTGAGTACTGCTTCACGTTCTCTTTTTTGGATATCTTTTTGTAAATTGTATATCTTGCCCGCCAACTACCTAGGGTCTCCATTATACCTTGTTGTTCCTAGGGAGTTCTGGGCTCTGAGACCGGCTCTGTGAGAGCGATGGCTGCAGCGGCGCCGCCATCTTGGATTGCGCCTCACCTCGTGTGCTGTGTTCGGCCGGACGGGAGATCTCTCTGCTGCCGCTCCGGAGGAGATATCTCTCCATAAACCCTCCGGTTCCTGTCACCAAGCCCTCAGCTGAGTGCCGGGGCAGTTATATCCTGCGGGTGTGTGGTGGCGATGGGTTAGGGGATCAGGGCTTCAGGAGCTCATGCAGCTCCGTCCTCACATCTCAGCGCCCTGTCCGTCAAGTTTTGCTGCAGTTAAGGGAGAATCGTCTGTACGCCAAGTTGGAGAAGTACGTGTTTGAGAGAAATGCTTTACACTTCCTGGGCAACATCATCTCGGATCAAGGCCTCAAGATGGATCCTGAGAAGGTAAACGCCGTCCTGGAATGGCAACGCCCTCAAGGCTTGAGGTCCATAGAGCGTTTCCTGGAATTCGCCAATTTCTATAGACAGTTCATTCCAAACTTCTCTCTGACATCTCCTATCTCCACCCTCACCAAGAACGGCATGAACCCCAAGGTGTGGACTCCAGAAGCGGAATCCGCATTTAATTTTTTACGTTTTCGTTGGAGGTGGACGCCTCCTCGGTTGGTGCTGGTGCACTCCTGTTCCAGAGAGGTTCCAAGGGCAAGACAATGGTATGTGGCTATTACTCTAAACTCTTCTCTTCCGCAGAACGCAACTACTCGATTGGGGATCGGGAGTTACTGGCCATCAAATTGGCCCTGGAGGAGTGGAGACATCTATTAGAGGGCGCAGTTCATCTCATCTTGATATTCACTGACCACAAGAATCCTACCTATCTCCAGACTGCCCAACGACTGAACCCCCTCTCAAGCCAGGTGGTCACTGTTCTTTGCCTGGTTCCAGTTTGAGCTCCACTACCGTCCGGCCGACAAAAATGTGAGGGCCGATGCCTTGTCCAGGTCGTTCGAGACAGAGGACACCATGGAGTCTCCACAAAGTATTATTGACCCAACTTGCTTTGTCTCGGTCAACCCTCTGCAGGTTAGAGACATCCCTCCGGGGAGGACTTTTGTGCGCCTGGTAGTAAGAGGGAGAATCCTCCGCTGGGGACACAGCTCCAGACTGGAAAGTCACGCGGGTACCCGTAAGACCCAAGGCCTGATTGCCCATCATTTCTGGTGGCCCACGCTGGCCAAAGATATCATGGACTTTGTTTCTTCCTGCTCGGTGTGCGCAGCTAACAAGGTTGCTCACTCCAAACCTGCTGACCTGCTCCAGCCGCTGCCTGTGCCTGATGCTCCCTGGCAGCATATAGCAATGGACTTTGTTACGGACCTGCCCTCCTCTGCGGTATGCAGTGCGGTCTGAGTGGTGGTGGATCGATTTTCGAAGATGGCTCACTTCGTTCCGCTGACCGGTCTACCTTCTGCTTCTCGATTGGCCGCCCTCTTCCGCCTGCACGGCTTGCCTCGGCATATCGTGTCTGATCGGGGGGGGTTCAGTTCACCTCAAGGTTCTGGAGAGCCCTCTGTAAACTCCTCAATGTGAAGTTGGACTTTGCCTTAGCCTACCATCCACAGTCCAATGGTCTAGTCGAGAGGATCAACCAAATCATGTAAAACTACCTACGACACTTTATCTCCAAGCAGCATGATGACTGGGTGCAGCTTCTTCCTTGGGCCGAGTTCTCGTACAATAATCACACTAGCGAGTCCACAAGAACCACACCGTTCTTCATTGTCTACGGCCAACACCCACGAATTCCTCTCCCGGTGTCCGTTATGTCCGAGGTACCAGCAGCTGATTCTGCTTTTAGGGACTTCCTGTAGATCTGGCAGCAGACTCGATCCTCCATTCTGCAGGCGGTCGACCGCATGAAACGGAAGGAAGACACAAGGAGAAGAGAACCTCCTCAATTTCTCCCAGGCACCAAGCTCTGGCTGTCCTCCAGAAATATCTGACTGAGAGTGCCATCATACGAGTTTGCTCCCAGGTTCCTTGGACCCTTCGAGATCCTACAGCAGATTAATCCTGTCTCCTTCAAGCTTCGGCTGCCTCCTACCCTCAAGATCCCTAACTCCTTCCATGTCTCCCTCCTGAAGCCGGTGGTCATGAACCGCTATACCAAGATTCCTAGGCTTTCTGTGGCTACAAGCCGTTCTTCAGATACATTCGAGGTTAAGGAGATCTTGGACACCAATAAAGTAGGAGGAAGAACTTTTTATTTGGAGGATAGGAAGGGGTTTGGCCCTGAAGAGAGGTCCTGAGAGCCAGAAGAGAACCTCAATGCTCCTACTCTCCTGAAGAAGATTCTCTCTCGCTCTGGCCCCAAGAGGAGGGGGCGTAAGAGGGGGGATACTGTAATTTCCATGGCCGCGGGCCGCCAGGTTTACTTACCTCCTGACGGCTGCAGTCATGGATCAGTGAGCGCTGGTCCCCATCTCGTCCTCAGGAGATGCCAGCGCTCACTTCCGCCTCACTATGCTGTGTCCCGTAGGGCCAGCGCGCGCGCCTGAATTAAAGTACCAAATTAGCCCATGAGCACCCTGGACTATAAGAACGGCCCAACCATTCCTGCATTACCTGAGCTTTGTTGTCGTTTACCTATGTTTGTCTCTGAAAATGGTCCCTTAGTGTTTCCTAGTTCCCAGTGTTGCCGTTCCTGCTACCTGTATCCTGTGTCCCGTGCTATCCAGAACCAAGTGCCGTATAGAGTTGGAGTCAAGCTGCGCTAAGTACTACGTCTGTCCTGTTAGACCACGCCTGGTGTCTGCCTGCTGCCAAAGTCTCATCCGAGCCTGTCTTGCTGCTGTCCGAAGTTGCCACAGGTACACCTATTAGAACTATAGACTTTGACCTGTGTCCTGTTGGCCAGCTGCCATACCGTTAAGGCGGTACGGTCCAGTGGGTCCACACACCCAACGTGACAGTTATTCAGTTATGTTCCGGAATAGGTCATCGGTGTCTGTAGAAACCACTGCTGCTGGCGGCGGCGATGAAGGTGATGACCCCGCTAGGGAAGGGATCTCGCTGGTAGTTGCCATGGCCTGGTCAGCCATGATGGATTGCCAAGTGGCTCGGAATGTCTCTGGGATTGTCTGAGAAGGGGCTGAGGTTGACGGTCCTGTGGGCTTAGATCTGTTCATCCGAGTCATAATGAGATTGACTGGAGGTTTTGGCTGCAATGGAGCTGTTAAAAACAGAGCTGAGATGGCTTTATCTGTGCTGCCGGTGTGGAGCTCACATCAGACACATCCTGTGTCCAGAGCTTCATGCATGCGCCCTTCCTGGCAATGCATTTAACAGGGATTCCAGCCTCCACTCCTTGCCTCCGCTTAAGGACATACATCCTTTGATTGACTATTGTTCCTATTGCTGTTTGATTCTGTTTCTGACTCTGATCCTTACCTTAGTTAGTAGAGAAAGGATTAGTATCTAAACTTAAAACCCATATAAAATGGAATATCAATATACAGTAGTATTGTTTATACTGTTGTATTATTGGACATATACATCAATATATATTCACAGTGATGAATACAGGGTTATAGTTCCTTGAATGTACAGCAGGGTAGGCTTGGATCATATGAGCTTGCACAATGGCATTCTGTCTGTCCCTTAAGCCTCACTCTCAACCCTCACTGTTGACAACACACCAGGCACTTGTTCTGAAAAGAACGACTCTGTTGTTTCTGGAACCTATCCCTAATATTGTGATCGTTTCCCTAACTGAAGCTCCAGCTCCTACGCGTTTCCCCAGTTACATACTGGTTCATCAGGGAGATATTGAGCATAGCAGTGTAGCAGATCATATGGCAGTGGCAGCGAGCGCTTCTAAACACACTCCTTTTATATGTCAGGTAACTCCACCTCTTCCGGGGTCTCGGTCGTCGGACATCCAATCAGTCGCGAGCACTGATACGTCATTAGTCTCACATTGACATCGCCTCCTCACTCCCTCCCCAGTGGGTCAGATTATCAGTGTCTATACAGGGATTTCTTCATCTATTGCTTCCTTGTTTCATAGTGTGTAAACATTAATAATTGGGCTCATTAGGGCATATTCGAAGAGCTCCATTCTTTTAGCCATACATTGCTGTACTGTCCTATATTGCCAGAATAGGACACTAGATCCATTATTCAAACATGGTTTTCAAATTTGATTTTCAAATTATTATTGTTTTTGCATATTCTGAGAGAACAACTCCACATAGTAAATATAGAGATGGTAAGATACATATTCCACTATGGGATTATGATTGCACCATCAAAAAGACATATATATCTCCATCCTCACACAAATCCCTCTCTTGAGCCATCGTGAATCATTACAATAATGGTTGTATTCATGGGCATGGTTTGCGTATCAGAGGAAGCAGGCATAGTTAAAATTTTCATTCAAGCCTTCTGGGGTCACTGATCTCATTCTATGAATCCATCGACTTTCAACCTGTAACAGTTACCCCCTCTTAGATTAGGCTCAATATGTTGGATTCCCTGGAATTTAATAGCCCCAGGGTTACCTCCATGTACTGCCCATATGTGTCTAGCGATTGGGGTATCTTTTTTTATTAAGGATATCGTTGTAATAATCCCTTATTCGTCTTCTGAACTCATGTTTCGTTTTACCAATGTAGTCCATTGGGCATGTACATTTCGCCATGTAAATAACTCCTTTAGATAGACAATTGAAAAATTCTCTATTTGAGTATTCCCTACCAGTTGTTGTACTTATGACGGTTTTCGATACCACTATTGATTCACATGCCAGGCATTTGCCACACTTGAAGGTCCCTAGAGGTCTTCTATTAAGCCAGCAATCTTTTTGGGGTGCTGGTCTAAAATGGATCTGCACTAGTTTGTCTCTCAGACTTTTATTTCTCCTGAAATTAATCTGTGGTCTTTCACCTGGTGCTTCCATGAGCACCATCATAGGTCCCTATGATATGTATATTATTTTTTTTTGCAGATATTCTTGCTTTTGGTATGAGTAGCTCTCTTCTTTTGGTGTTTATTGCATTCGTAAATGCTTTTCTGAGAATCTGGTCAGGATAACCTCTCTGGCGGAATCTGTCTCTCATGTCAGCTGCTTGTGCCAGGAATGTCTTAGTATTTGAACTGTTTCTCCTGAGACGGAGGTATTGTCCCTTCGGTATCCCTCTTTTAAGGGCATATGGATGGGCACTCTCGCATCTCAGGAGACTGTTAGTTGCAGTAGACTTCCTAAAAACCTCAGTTTCAATTTTACCTCCTGTTCCTCTTGATAGCCTAACATCTAAAAATGCCAGCCTATTGGGGTCACTCTCCTAGGTGAAACTGAAACCAATTTGATTTATATTGAGAACAGATACAAACTTATCAAAGTCTGTCTGAGTCCCTATCCATAGAATGAATATGTCTATAAATCTCAGCCTATTGACTCCTATTGACCTATTGACTCCTGCCATTTGATATTTACCTCTGAGAAGATACATTTTCTTCCCACCAGCCCAGGAGCAAATTAGCATAAGAGGGGGCACAAGGGCTCCCCATAGCCGTGCCCCTGAGCTGGTGGTAATATTGACCACCAAAGAGGAAACCATTTTTTGTTAAGTTGAATTCAATGAGTTCAATTTCGAATGAGTTATGTTCCCTTAAATGATTTCCTCTTGTTTTAAAATACTGAGATATTGCTTCAAGTCCTATATGGTGTTGAATTGAGCTATATAATGCTTAAACATCATTGATGTGTATGTCCAATAATACAACAGTATAAACAATACTATATTGTATATTTATTAAAAGCTAAGTTTAGATACTAATCCATCCTCTACTAACAATTTTTAAATTTGGAAGGTCTAACAGGAACCAGCCCGTCGGTCATTAACTGGGAACTATCAATTTGATATTACATACAGCTAGAATGGTTAGCTTCCTATCAGGTGTGCTCAATACATGAAATTGGGCTCTAGAGACCAGATAATATAGTCAAAATCCCCCCCCCCCCTATGAGTCTTAAAGGGAACTGACTAAGGTGTATAAGGACTATAACTCTTCCTGGTGGGAGATACAGTCCTTAGAAAATGATATTAGAAATAAAATTGTACCTAGGGGATTACGTATCAAATTATCACCTGCAGAAAGAACTAGGAGTGCAAAACTAATGAGTAGGTGGGAACAAGAGGCCACTGCTAGCTCTATTTGATTTATGAATATCTTACTAGAGGAAGAAAAATCGTCCTGGGAAGGGAAATTGAATAAGCTGAATGATTTGAGAGAACAAGCTTTAAAATTGAAGACAGATATACAATTTGATAAAAAAAGAGAGCATTCTGCAAGGAGTGATAGAGCATTTTCAATATCAAATTAGAGAACGAAAGCACTCGCAATTTGTAAAAGACTCACAAGAATTTAAGGAAAATCTAGCGTATACCTTTCCAACTAGTTAAAATTATCATAGGGACATTGAAACTGAAATCTCATCCTGATAAGCAAAGGGCTCCGATGCAGAGAGAGACCCTCAATATGGAGATAGAGGTGATAGGATGAATAGGACCCCTAGGAATTACCAAAGAGGATACAATAGAACAGGGGAAAGAGGTAGGAATTACCAGGGGAATCAACAAGATTTTTTTATCTCGACCCCCATCCATAGGCCAATACCAGCTACGAAACAAAAAATAACACGACATAAGATCCATACCACCATTAACTCCGGACACAGCCTGTTTTGGCCTTCAGGACACAGCAGATTTTTTCAAATCTGACGTGTTAGTTTATGTGGTAATAACTTGGGAATGCTTTCACCTAGCCAAGCATTTCTGAGATTGTTTTCTCGTGACATATTGTACTTGATGGTATTAAAAAAATTTGGTCGATGAATTCAGTATTTATTTGTGAAAAACACCAAAATTTAGAGAAAATTTGTAAAAATTTGCATTTTTCTTAATTTGAATGTATTTGCTTGTAAGACAGATAGTAATACCACACAAAATAGTTACTAGTTAACATCCCCCATATGTCTACTTTATGCTTGCATTGTTTTTTGAACGTCCTTTTATTTTTCTAGGACGTTACAAGGCTTAGAACTTTAGCAGCAATTTCTCACATTTTCAAGAAAATTTCAAAAGGCGATTTTTACAGGGGTCAGTTCAGTTCTGAAGTGGCGGTGAGGGCATTATATATTAGAAACACAAAGATACTAAGAAGACCCTAGTAGCTGGCAGGTATGTGATTAAATCGAAAAGCTAATGTGCCTGAGGCACAATGAAAACCAATTTCCCAACTACTAACTAAGTGTTAATAAAATATAACTTTTAATGGTATGCTAATAGAATGTCCAAGGATAGACAGCAAAGGCACAATGAGTTAAAATATAGCTAGAATCGACCAGCACATGCTCCATATAAACTCTGCCAATACCTACCGTAGTCAGGTTTCTTCTACCCCATTTCCTGGTCGTGATAATAGGTCTGTAGATATTTCGTAATCGGACGTATCGGGAACCTACGAGTCCAGATTACCTTCCGACGATAGCAGACTGGGAGCCAAACGGAAATTTAAAAATAGGAAATGCAATCCGTCCAAAAGGACACCTACTGGCCCCAGAAAAACACCTTCAGCATGCTGGTCCTACAATGGACAGCGTATTACTACTTCTATACCTGGTACCTCAGTAGCCTCTTTGGTTCCCCCTACACTAACATCTGGGATACCAAACAGCCCATCGTTTATGGGGACAAATAGAGATGGCTCTGGGAGAAATACCATGACCACAGGAAATACAGGTCCCGTAGCTATGGCACCTGCAAATACCTTCTCCTCTATTCCTTTTTTAGGACTACACAGTGCACCGTGGAATCAGATTAAATATCGCCCAGTGGGAATCATTCCTCAGACGAAATGCAGATAGTCAATTTGTCATGTGTCCAGCTGAACTCACAACAAGAGATGCTTTTATGTAAAGGTTTATCTTACACCCCTACCGCCTTTGATGAGTTTACCTGGACAAAAGACATTAATCTATTTGCAAGGACACTGGGTTTGCATAAATACTTTAGGACCAAGACTGGTGATACCATTCCCCTAAGTCACACTGAACTCAACACCCTTCGTGCTTTGGAAGATTTAGCTAATGAGAATGAGTATGCAGTAGATATGGCCACAGGCCCTTTTTCCTCTCTACGTCCTAGGTCACGATTAACGCCACTGTTTTCGCAATATGCACACATTGACATCTTTGTAAAAATGATCAGTGCTGATCTGAGTAAATTAAAAATGTATAAATTCAAATCCTCAAGTAATCTTAGTAAACTAGAAAGAACTGCCTTGGATGAACTTTGTAAAAATGATGAAATTATACTCAAGCCATCTGACAAGGAGGGCAATATTGTTATCCTAAATCGAGTGGACTACGTCACCATGGTCCACAGGCTTTTAGACGATACATCTACATATATCATTTTAGATAAAAATCGCACTGACCACTATTTACTGGAGTTACGCTCCTTACTCAATGATGCTAAATCCAATGGCCTAATTTCTCTAGAAGAATTCAAGTTAATGTTCAACCCCAATCCTACTTTAGCAACATTCTATGCTTTGCACAAAATTCATAAAGGCGTTTCACCTGTACCCGGTAGACCAATCGTCTCCGGGAATGACAATTTAACACAGGGGATCAGAATATATGTGGATGAGATCTTATCACCCTTCGTCACAGCTCTGCCGTCCTTCCTACGGGATACTAAGGACACCCTTACCAGGATCCAGGAGATTAATGTTTCTCCGAACACTTTAATAGCCAGCATTGATGTAGAGTCACTGTATACCAACATCAAGCATGACCTGGGCCTCAATGCTGTGCAACACTTTTTAAACACTAAAGGGACCCAGTTTCAGGCACACAATAGATTTACTCTATCATTACTTAAATTTCTACTCACTCATAATTATTTTCTCTTTGACAGCAAATTCTATCACCAACTTAAAGGCACTGCCATGGGCACAGTTTGTGCACCCACTTATGCAAATCTATTTTTAGGGTGGTGGGAAGACACTTTGATTTTCAATGAGGATTTACTTTTTTTCACATGTCACATTTTATTTTGGGGTAGGTATATCGATGATACACTCATTTTTTGGGATGGTGATATTGCCCTTTTTTCTGATTTTATTGACATCATCAACAACAATCCCATTGGCATGAAATTCACTCACACCATACACACGAACAAAATTAATTTTCTTAATCTTAAAACCTCTCTGGATCCTGGTGGCGGTGTCCAAACCAACATTTCTCGAAAAAAAACTGCTACAAACAGTTTCTTACATTGGGGGAGCTTAAAGGAACAGTGTCATCACAATTTTTTTTTTCATATGTTCAAGATGTTAGTGCTTTATTAAAAACGTTTATATTTATTTGTGTGTTTGTGTTTTACTTTTTCTTATTTTTACACTTTTTCTTCCCTATGGGGGCTGCCATTTTTTGTTCCATTTCTGTGTGTGTCGATTAACGACACATACAGACATGGAATACGGCAGCCACAGTCCCATAGGGACTGCGAACGGCTCCCGTCCCATTCACTTGTGTGTACGGCGTCTGTGTGGGAACTGCGCATGCGCCGCTCCCACACAGTCCAATTTGAAATTGGCGCCGTCCGGCGCCATTTTCCTGTGGACCGGAAGTCGCGGCCGGACAGTAATATTACTACTTCCGGTCGCGGCTTCCGGACTTGTGCACTTGGACCAGCGGCAGCAGACGGAGCGGACGGGCCGGAGGGAGCCGCGGCGGCAGGAG